>NW_027423383.1:0-75000 GCF_048934315.1 Petromyzon marinus
GACTCACTCACTCAGACTCACTCAGACTCACTCAGACTCACTCAGTCAGACTCACTCAGACTCACTCACTCAGACTCACTCACTCACTCAGACTCACTCACTCAGACTCACTCACTCACTCAGACTCACTCATTCTGACTCACTCACTCTGACTCACTCAGACTCACTCACTCACTCAGACTCACTCAGACTCACTCACTCTGACTCACTCAGACTCACTCAGACTCACTCACTCACTCAGACTCACTCAGACTCACTCACTCAGACTCACTCACTCACTCAGACTCACTCACTCACTCAGACTCACTCACTCAGACTCACTCACTCACTCAGACTCACTCACTCAGACTCACTCACTCACTCAGACTCACTCAGACTCACTCACTCAGACTCACTCACTCACTCAGACTCACTCACTCAGACTCACTCACTCAGACTCACTCAGACTCACTCACTCACTCAGACTCACTCACTCACTCTGACTCACTCACTCAGACTCACTCACTCAGACTCACTCACTCACTCAGACTCACTCAGACTCACTCACTCAGACTCACTCACTCACTCAGACTCACTCACTCAGACTCACTCACTCACTCAGACTCACTCACTCACTCACTCTGACTCACTCACTCAGACTCACTCACTCAGACTCACTCACTCAGACTCACTCAGACTCACTCACTCACTCAGACTCACTCACTCACTCACTCTGACTCACTCACTCAGACTCACTCAGACTAACTCACTCACTCAGACTCACTCAGACTAACTCACTCACTCAGACTCACTCACTCAGACTCACTCAGACTCACTCACTCAGACTCACTCACTCACTCAGACTCACTCAGACTCACTCACTCACTCTGACTCACTCACTCACTCTGACTCACTCACTCAGACTCACTCACTCACTCTGACTCACTCACTCAGACTCACTCACTCAGACTCACTCACTCAGACTCACTCAGACTCACTCACTCACTCAGACTCACTCACTCAGACTCACTCACTCACTCTGACTCACTCACTCAGACTCACTCACTCACTCAGACTCACTCACTCTGACTCACTCACTCAGACTCACTCACTCAGACTCACTCAGACTCACTCACTCACTCACTCACTCAGACTCACTCACTCACTCAGACTCACTCACTCACTCACTCTGACTCACTCACTCAGACTCACTCAGACTCACTCACTCACTCAGACTCACTCAGACTCACTCACTCACTCACTCACTCAGACTCACTCACTCAGACTCACTCACTCACTCTGACTCACTCACTCAGACTCTCTCAGACTCACTCACTCAGACTCACTCAGACTCTCTCACTCAGACTCACTCACTCAGACTCACTCACTCACTCAGACTCACTCACTCAGACTCACTCACTCACTCACTCAGACTCACTCACTCAGACTCACTCACTCACTCAGACTCACTCACTCAGACTCACTCACTCACCCTCTCTGACTCACTCACTCAGACTCACTCACTCTCTCTGACTCACTCACTCACTCAGACTCACTCACTCAGACTCACTTACTCAGACTCACTCAGACTCACTCACTCAGACTCACTCACTCACTCTGACTCACTCACTCAGACTCACTCAGACTCACTCACTCACTCACTCAGACTCACTCACTCAGACTCACTCAGACTCACTCACCCTCTCTGACTCACTCTCTCTGACTCACTCACTCACTCAGACTCACTCACTCAGACTCACTTACTCAGACTCACTCAGACTCACTCACTCACTCAGACTCACTCACTCACTCAGACTCACTCACTCAGACTCACTCAGACTCACTCACTCACTCAGACTCACTCACTCAGACTCACTCACTCACTCAGACTCACTCAGACTCACTCAAACTCACTCACTCAGACTCACTCACTCAGACTCACTTACTCAGACTCACTCAGACTCACTCACTCACTCAGACTCACTCACTCACTCAGACTCACTCACTCACTCACTCTGACTCACTCACTCAGACTCACTCAGACTCACTCACTCACTCAGACTCACTCACTCAGACTCACTCACTCACTCAGACTCACTCAGACTCACTCAGACTCACTCACTCAGACTCACTCACTCAGACTCACTCAGACTCACTCACTCAGACTCACTCACTCAGACTCACTCAGACTCACTCAGACTCACTCACTCAGACTCACTCAGACTCACTCACTCAGACTCACTCAGACTCACTCACTCAGACTCACTCAGACTCACTCACTCAGACTCACTCAGACTCACTCACTCAGACTCACTCTCTCAGACACACTCACTCACTCAGACTCACTCACTCACTCAGACTCACTCACTCAGACTCACTCACTCAGACTCACTCACTCAGACTCACTCACTCACTCTGACTCACTCACTCAGACTCACTCACTCACTCAGACTCACTCACTCACTCAGACTCACTCACTCACTCACTCTGACTCACTCACTCAGACTCACTCACTCACTCAGACTCACTCACTCAGACTCACTCACTCAGACTCACTCAGACTCACTCACTCACTCAGACTCACTCAGACTCACTCACTCACTCACTCAGACTCACTCACTCAGACTCACTCACTCAGACTCACTCAGACTCACTCAGACTCACTCAGTCAGACTCACTCAGACTCACTCACTCAGACTCACTCACTCACTCAGACTCACTCACTCAGACTCACTCACTCACTCACTCAGACTCACTCACTCTGACTCACTCAGACTCACTCACTCACTCAGACTCACTCAGACTCACTCACTCTGACTCACTCAGACTCACTCAGACTCACTCACTCACTCAGACTCACTCAGACTCACTCACTCAGACTCACTCACTCACTCAGACTCACTCACTCAGACTCACTCACTCAGACTCACTCACTCACTCAGACTCACTCACTCAGACTCACTCACTCACTCAGACTCACTCAGACTCACTCACTCAGACTCACTCACTCACTCAGACTCACTCACTCAGACTCACTCACTCACTCAGACTCACTCACTCTGACTCACTCACTCAGACTCACTCAGACTCACTCACTCACTCAGACTCACTCACTCACTCAGACTCACTCACTCACTCACTCTGACTCACTCACTCAGACTCACTCAGACTCACTCACTCACTCAGACTCACTCACTCACTCACTCTGACTCACTCACTCAGACTCACTCACTCACTCAGACTCACTCAGACTCACTCACTCACTCAGACTCACTCACTCACTCTGACTCACTCAGACTCACTCACTCAGACTCACTCAGACTCACTCACTCAGACTCACTCTCTCAGACTCACTCACTCACTCAGACTCACTCACTCACTCAGACTCACTCACTCAGACTCACTCACTCAGACTCACTCACTCAGACTCACTCACTCAGACTCACTCACTCACTCTGACTCACTCACTCAGACTCACTCACTCACTCTGACTCACTCACTCAGACTCACTCACTCACTCAGACTCACTCACTCAGACTCACTCACTCAGACTCACTCACGCAGACTCACTCACTCACTCAGACTCACTCACTCACTCAGACTCACTCACTCAGACTCACTCACTCAGACTCACTCACTCAGACTCACTCACTCACTCAGACTCACTCACTCAGACTCACTCACTCAGACTCACTCACTCAGACTCACTCACTCACTCTGACTCACTCACTCAGACTCACTCAGACTCACTCACTCACTCAGACTCACTCACTCAGACTCACTCACTCAGACTCACTCAGACTCACTCACTCACTCAGACTCACTCAGACTCACTCACTCACTCAGACTCACTCACTCACTCAGACTCACTCACTCACTCAGACTCACTCACTCAGACTCACTCACTCACTCAGACTCACTCAGACTCACTCACTCAGACTCACTCACTCACTCAGACTCACTCACTCAGACTCACTCACTCACTCAGACTCACTCACTCAGACTCACTCACTCAGACTCACTCACTCACTCAGACTCACTCACTCAGACTCACTCACTCACTCAGACTCACTCAGACTCACTCACTCAGACTCACTCACTCACTCAGACTCACTCACTCAGACTCACTCACTCACTCAGACTCACTCACTCTGACTCACTCACTCAGACTCACTCAGACTCACTCACTCACTCAGACTCACTCACTCACTCAGACTCACTCACTCACTCACTGTGACTCACTCACTCAGACTCACTCAGACTCACTCACTCACTCAGACTCACTCACTCACTCTGACTCACTCACTCAGACTCACTCACTCACTCAGACTCACTCAGACTCACTCACTCAGACTCACTCACTCACTCTGACTCACTCAGACTCACTCACTCAGACTCACTCAGACTCACTCACTCAGACTCACTCTCTCAGACTCACTCACTCACTCAGACTCACTCACTCACTCAGACTCACTCACTCAGACTCACTCAGACTCACTCACTCAGACTCACTCACTCACTCAGACTCACTCACTCACTCAGACTCACTCAGACTCACTCACTCAGACTCACTCACTCACTCAGACTCACTCACTCACTCTCACTCACTCAGACTCACTCACTCAGACTCACTCACTCAGACTCACTCACTCACTCACTCTCACTCACTCAGACTCACTCAGACTCACTCACTCACTCTCACTCACTCAGACTCACTCAGACTCACTCACTCACTCAGACTCACTCACTCAGACTCACTCACTCAGACTCACTCACACACTCAGACTCACTCACTCACTCAGACTCACTCACTCAGACTCACTCACTCACTCAGACTCACTCACTCACTCAGACTCACTCACTCAGACTCACTCACTCAGACTCACTCACTCACTCAGACTCACTCACTCAGACTCACTCACTCACTCAGACTCACTCACTCACTCAGACTCACTCACTCAGACTCACTCACTCAGACTCACTCACTCACTCAGACTCACTCACTCAGACTCACTCACTCACTCAGACTCACTCACTCACTCTCACTCACTCAGACTCACTCACTCACTCAGACTCACTCACTCAGACTCACTCACTCACTCAGACTCACTCCCTCAGACTCACTCACTCAGACTCACTCACTCACTCAGACTCAATCACTCACTCAGACTCACTCACTCAGACTCACTCACTCAGACTCACTCACTCACTCAGACTCACTCAGACTCACTCACTCAGACTCACTCACTCAGACTCACTCAGACTCACTCACTCACTCAGACTCACTCACTCAGACTCACTCAGACTCACTCAGACTCACTCAGACTCACTCACTCAGACTCACTCAGACTCACTCAGACTCACTCACTCAGACTCACTCACTCACTCAGACTCACTCACTCAGACTCACTCACTCACTCAGACTCACTCACTCAGACTCACTCACTCACTCAGACTCACTCAGAATCACTCACTCAGACTCACTCACTCAGACTCACTCAGACTCACTCACTCTGACTCACTCACTCAGACTCACTCACTCACTCAGACTCACTCACTCTCACTCACTCACTCAGACTCACTAACTCAGACTCACTCACTCAGACTCACTCACTCTCACTCACTCACTCAGACTCACTCACTCTGACTCACTCAGACTCACTCACTCAGACTCACTCAGACTCACTCACTCACTCAGACTCACTCACTCACTCTGACTCACTCACTCAGACTCACTCACTCAGACTCACTCACTCACTCAGACTCACTCAGACTCACTCACTCAGACTCACTCACTCACTCAGACTCACTCACTCAGACTCACTCACTCACTCAGACTCACTCACTCACTCACTCTGACTCACTCACTCAGACTCACTCACTCAGACTCACTCAGACTCACTCACTCACTCAGACTCACTCACTCACTCACTCTGACTCACTTACTCAGACTCACTCAGACTAACTCACTCACTCAGACTCACTCACTCACTCAGACTCACTCACTCAGACTCACTCAGACTCACTCACTCAGACTCACTCACTCACTCACTCAGACTCACTCAGACTCACTCACTCACTCAGACTCACTCACTCACTCTGACTCACTCACTCACTCTGACTCACTCACTCAGACTCACTCACTCACTCTGACTCACTCACTCAGACTCACTCACTCAGACTCACTCACTCAGACTCACTCAGACTCACTCACTCACTCAGACTCACTCACTCAGACTCACTCACTCACTCTGACTCACTCACTCAGACTCACTCACTCACTCAGACTCACTCACTCTGACTCACTCACTCAGACTCACTCACTCAGACTCACTCAGACTCACTCACTCACTCACTCAGACTCACTCACTCACTCAGACTCACTCACTCACTCTGACTCACTCACTCAGACTCACTCAGACTCACTCACTCACTCAGACTCACTCACTCACTCACTCACTCACTCAGACTCACTCACTCAGACTCACTCACTCACTCACTCACTCTGACTCACTCACTCAGACTCTCTCAGACTCACTCACTCAGACTCACTCAGACTCTCTCACTCACTCAGACTCACTCACTCAGACTCACTCACTCACTCACTCACTCACTCAGACTCACTCACTCAGACTCACTCACTCACTCACTCAGACTCACTCACTCAGACTCACTCACTCACTCAGACTCACTCACTCAGACTCACTCACTCACCCTCTCTGACTCACTCACTCAGACTCACTCACTCTCTCTGACTCACTCACTCACTCAGACTCACTCACTCAGACTCACTTACTCAGACTCACTCAGACTCACTCACTCAGACTCACTCACTCACTCTGACTCACTCACTCAGACTCACTCAGACTCACTCACTCACTCAGACTCACTCACTCAGACTCACTCACTCAGACTCACTCACTCAGACTCACTCAGACTCACTCACCCTCTCTGACTCACTCTCTCTGACTCACTCACTCACTCAGACTCACTCACTCAGACTCACTTACTCAGACTCACTCAGACTCACTCACTCACTCAGACTCACTCACTCACTCAGACTCACTCACTCAGACTCACTCAGACTCACTCACTCACTCAGACTCACTCACTCAGACTCACTCACTCACTCAGACTCACTCAGACTCACTCAAACTCACTCACTCAGACTCACTCACTCAGACTCACTTACTCAGACTCACTCAGACTCACTCACTCACTCAGACTCACTCACTCACTCAGACTCACTCACTCACTCACTCTGACTCACTCACTCAGACTCACTCAGACTCACTCACTCACTCAGACTCACTCACTCAGACTCACTCACTCACTCAGACTCACTCAGACTCACTCAGACTCACTCACTCAGACTCACTCACTCAGACTCACTCAGACTCACTCACTCAGACTCACTCACTCAGACTCACTCAGACTCACTCAGACTCACTCACTCAGACTCACTCAGACTCACTCACTCAGACTCACTCAGACTCACTCACTCAGACTCACTCAGACTCACTCACTCAGACTCACTCAGACTCACTCACTCAGACTCACTCAGACTCACTCACTCAGACTCACTCTCTCAGACACACTCACTCACTCAGACTCACTCACTCACTCAGACTCACTCACTCAGACTCACTCACTCAGACTCACTCACTCAGACTCACTCACTCACTCTGACTCACTCACTCAGACTCACTCACTCACTCAGACTCACTCACTCACTCACTCTGACTCACTCACTCAGACTCACTCACTCAGACTCACTCACGCAGACTCACTCACTCACTCAGACTCACTCACTCACTCAGACTCACTCACTCAGACTCACTCACTCACTCAGACTCACTCACTCAGACTCACTCACTCAGACTCACTCACTCAGACTCACTCACTCACTCAGACTCACTCACTCAGACTCACTCACTCAGACTCACTCACTCAGACTCACTCACTCACTCTGACTCACTCACTCAGACTCACTCAGACTCACTCACTCACTCAGACTCCCTCACTCAGACTCACTCACTCAGACTCACTCAGACTCACTCACTCACTCACTCAGACTCACTCAGACTCACTCACTCACTCAGACTCACTCACTCACTCAGACTCACTCACTCACTCAGACTCACTCAGACTCACTCACTCAGACTCACTCACTCACTCAGACTCACTCAGACTCACTCAGACTCACTCACTCACTCAGACTCACTCACTCAGACTCACTCACTCACTCACTCAGACTCACTCAGACTCACTCACTCAGACTCACTCACTCACTCAGACTCACTCACTCACTCTGACTCACTCACTCAGACTCACTCACTCAGACTCACTCACTCACTCAGACTCACTCACTCACTCACTCACTCTGACTCACTCACTCAGACTCTCTCAGACTCACTCACTCAGACTCACTCAGACTCTCTCACTCACTCAGACTCACTCACTCAGACTCACTCACTCACTCACTCACTCAGACTCACTCACTCAGACTCACTCACTCACTCACTCAGACTCACTCACTCAGACTCACTCACTCACTCAGACTCACTCACTCAGACTCACTCACTCACCCTCTCTGACTCACTCACTCAGACTCACTCACTCTCTCTGACTCACTCACTCACTCAGACTCACTCACTCAGACTCACTTACTCAGACTCACTCAGACTCACTCACTCAGACTCACTCACTCACTCTGACTCACTCACTCAGACTCACTCAGACTCACTCACTCACTCAGACTCACTCACTCAGACTCACTCACTCAGACTCACTCACTCAGACTCACTCAGACTCACTCACCCTCTCTGACTCACTCTCTCTGACTCACTCACTCACTCAGACTCACTCACTCAGACTCACTTACTCAGACTCACTCAGACTCACTCACTCACTCAGACTCACTCACTCACTCAGACTCACTCACTCAGACTCACTCAGACTCACTCACTCACTCAGACTCACTCACTCAGACTCACTCACTCACTCAGACTCACTCAGACTCACTCAAACTCACTCACTCAGACTCACTCACTCAGACTCACTTACTCAGACTCACTCACTCACTCACTCAGACTCACTCACTCACTCAGACTCACTCACTCACTCACTCTGACTCACTCACTCAGACTCACTCAGACTCACTCACTCACTCAGACTCACTCACTCAGACTCACTCACTCACTCAGACTCACTCAGACTCACTCAGACTCACTCACTCAGACTCACTCACTCAGACTCACTCAGACTCACTCACTCAGACTCACTCACTCAGACTCACTCAGACTCACTCAGACTCACTCACTCAGACTCACTCAGACTCACTCACTCAGACTCACTCAGACTCACTCACTCAGACTCACTCAGACTCACTCACTCAGACTCACTCAGACTCACTCACTCAGACTCACTCAGACTCACTCACTCAGACTCACTCTCTCAGACACACTCACTCACTCAGACTCACTCACTCACTCAGACTCACTCACTCAGACTCACTCACTCAGACTCACTCACTCAGACTCACTCACTCACTCTGACTCACTCACTCAGACTCACTCACTCACTCAGACTCACTCACTCACTCACTCTGACTCACTCACTCAGACTCACTCACTCAGACTCACTCACGCAGACTCACTCACTCACTCAGACTCACTCACTCACTCAGACTCACTCACTCAGACTCACTCACTCACTCAGACTCACTCACTCAGACTCACTCACTCAGACTCACTCACTCACTCAGACTCACTCACTCAGACTCACTCACTCAGACTCACTCACTCAGACTCACTCACTCACTCTGACTCACTCACTCAGACTCACTCAGACTCACTCACTCACTCAGACTCACTCACTCAGACTCACTCACTCAGACTCACTCAGACTCACTCACTCACTCACTCAGACTCACTCAGACTCACTCACTCACTCAGACTCACTCACTCACTCAGACTCACTCACTCACTCAGACTCACTCAGACTCACTCAGACTCACTCACTCACTCAGACTCACTCACTCAGACTCACTCACTCACTCAGACTCACTCAGACTCACTCACAGACTCACTCACTCACTCAGACTCACTCACTCACTCTGACTCACTCACTCAGACTCACTCACTCACTCTGACTCACTCACTCAGACTCACTCACTCAGACTCACTCACTCACTCAGACTCACTCAGACTCACTCAGACTCACTCACTCACTCAGACTCACTCACTCACTCAGACTCACTCACTCAGACTCACTCACTCACTCAGACTCACTCACTCACTCACTCTGACTCACTCACTCAGACTCACTCACTCAGACTCACTCACTCACTCAGACTCACTCACTCACTCAGACTCACTCACTCACTCACTCTGACTCACTCACTCAGACTCACTCAGACTCACTCACTCACTCAGACTCACTCACTCACTCACTCTGACTCACTCACTCAGACTCACTCAGACTCACTCACTCAGACTCACTCAGACTCACTCACTCAGACTCACTCACTCACTCACTCAGACTCACTCAGACTCACTCACTCACTCAGACTCACTCACTCAGACTCACTCACTCACTCTGACTCACTCACTCACTCTGACTCACTCACTCAGACTCACTCACTCACTCACTCTGACTCACTCACTCAGACTCACTCACTCAGACTCACTCACTCAGACTCACTCAGACTCACTCACTCAGACTCACTCACTCACTCAGACTCACTCACTCAGACTCACTCACTCACTCTGACTCACTCACTCAGACTCACTCACTCACTCAGACTCACTCACTCTGACTCACTCACTCAGACTCACTCACTCAGACTCACTCAGACTCACTCACTCACTCAGACTCACTCACTCACTCAGACTCACTCACTCACTCACTCTGACTCACTCACTCAGACTCACTCACTCACTCAGACTCACTCACTCAGACTCACTCACTCAGACTCACTCAGACTCACTCACTCACTCAGACTCACTCAGACTCACTCACTCACTCACTCAGACTCACTCACCCTCTCTGACTCACTCACTCAGACTCACTCACTCAGACTCACTCAGACTCACTCAGACTCACTCAGTCAGACTCACTCAGACTCACTCACTCAGACTCACTCACTCACTCAGACTCACTCACTCAGACTCACTCACTCACTCACTCAGACTCACTCACTCTGACTCACTCACTCTGACTCACTCAGACTCACTCACTCACTCAGACTCACTCAGACTCACTCACTCTGACTCACTCAGACTCACTCAGACTCACTCACTCACTCAGACTCACTCAGACTCACTCACTCAGACTCACTCACTCACTCAGACTCACTCACTCAGACTCACTCACTCAGACTCACTCACTCACTCAGACTCACTCACTCAGACTCACTCACTCACTCAGACTCACTCAGACTCACTCACTCACTCAGACTCACTCACTCACTCAGACTCACTCACTCAGACTCACTCACTCACTCAGACTCACTCACTCACTCACTCTGACTCACTCACTCAGACTCACTCACTCAGACTCACTCACTCACTCAGACTCACTCACTCACTCAGACTCACTCACTCACTCACTCTGACTCACTCACTCAGACTCACTCAGACTCACTCACTCACTCAGACTCACTCACTCACTCACTCTGACTCACTCACTCAGACTCACTCAGACTCACTCACTCAGACTCACTCAGACTCACTCACTCAGACTCACTCACTCACTCACTCAGACTCACTCAGACTCACTCACTCACTCAGACTCACTCACTCAGACTCACTCACTCACTCTGACTCACTCACTCACTCTGACTCACTCACTCACTCAGACTCACTCACTCACTCACTCTGACTCACTCACTCAGACTCACTCACTCAGACTCACTCACTCAGACTCACTCAGACTCACTCACTCAGACTCACTCACTCACTCAGACTCACTCACTCAGACTCACTCACTCACTCTGACTCACTCACTCAGACTCACTCACTCACTCAGACTCACTCACTCTGACTCACTCACTCAGACTCACTCACTCAGACTCACTCAGACTCACTCACTCACTCAGACTCACTCACTCACTCAGACTCACTCACTCACTCACTCTGACTCACTCACTCAGACTCACTCACTCACTCAGACTCACTCACTCAGACTCACTCACTCAGACTCACTCAGACTCACTCACTCACTCAGACTCACTCAGACTCACTCACTCACTCACTCAGACTCACTCACCCTCTCTGACTCACTCACTCAGACTCACTCACTCAGACTCACTCAGACTCACTCAGACTCACTCAGTCAGACTCACTCAGACTCACTCACTCAGACTCACTCACTCACTCAGACTCACTCACTCAGACTCACTCACTCACTCACTCAGACTCACTCACTCTGACTCACTCACTCTGACTCACTCAGACTCACTCACTCACTCAGACTCACTCAGACTCACTCACTCTGACTCACTCAGACTCACTCAGACTCACTCACTCACTCAGACTCACTCAGACTCACTCACTCAGACTCACTCACTCACTCAGACTCACTCACTCAGACTCACTCACTCAGACTCACTCACTCACTCAGACTCACTCACTCAGACTCACTCACTCACTCAGACTCACTCAGACTCACTCACTCACTCAGACTCACTCACTCACTCAGACTCACTCACTCAGACTCACTCACTCACTCAGACTCACTCACTCTGACTCACTCACTCAGACTCACTCAGACTCACTCACTCACTCAGACTCACTCACTCACTCAGACTCACTCACTCACTCACTCTGACTCACTCACTCAGACTCACTCAGACTCACTCACTCACTCAGACTCACTCACTCACTCACTCTGACTCACTCACTCAGACTCACTCACTCACTCAGACTCACTCAGACTCAGACTCACTCACTCAGACTCACTCACTCACTCTGACTCACTCAGACTCACTCACTCAGACTCACTCAGACTCACTCACTCAGACTCACTCTCTCAGACTCACTCACTCACTCAGACTCACTCACTCACTCAGACTCACTCACTCAGACTCACTCACTCAGACTCACTCACTCAGACTCACTCACTCACTCTGACTCACTCACTCAGACTCACTCACTCACTCTGACTCACTCACTCAGACTCAGTCACTCACTCAGACTCACTCACTCAGACTCACTCACTCACTTCCTCTGGATCACTCCCTCAGACTCAACAGACTCACTCACTCACTCAGACTCACTCACTCACTCAGACTCACTCACTCACTCAGACTCACTCACTCAGACTCACTCACTCAGACTCACTCACTCACTCACTCAGACTCACTCACTCAGACTCACTCACTCAGACTCACTCACTCACTCTGACTCACTCACTCAGACTCACTCAGACTCACTCACTCACTCAGACTCACTCACTCAGACTCACTCACTCACACCTCTGACTCACTCAGACTCACTCACTCACTCACACTCACTCAGACTCACTCACTCACTCAGACTCACTCACTCACTCAGACTCACTCACACTCAGACTCACTCACTCAGACTCACTCACTCACTCAGACTCACTCACTCAGACTCACTCACTCACTCAGACTCACTCACTCAGACTCACTCACTCAGACTCACTCACTCACTCAGACTCACTCACTCAGACTCACTCACTCACTCAGACTCACTCAGACTCACTCACTCAGACTCACTCACTCACTCAGACTCACTCACTCAGACTCACTCACTCACTCAGACTCACTCACTCTGACTCACTCACTCAGACTCACTCAGACTCACTCACTCACTCAGACTCACTCACTCACTCAGACTCACTCACTCACTCACTCTGACTCACTCACTCAGACTCACTCAGACTCACTCACTCACTCAGACTCACTCACTCACTCACTCTGACTCACTCACTCAGACTCACTCACTCACTCAGACTCACTCAGACTCACTCACTCACTCAGACTCACTCACTCACTCTGACTCACTCAGACTCACTCACTCAGACTCACTCAGACTCACTCACTCAGACTCACTCTCTCAGACTCACTCACTCACTCAGACTCACTCACTCACTCAGACTCACTCACTCAGACTCACTCACTCTGACTCACTCACTCAGACTCACTCACTCACTCACTCAGACTCACTCACTCAGACTCACTCACTCAGACTCCACTCACGCAGACTCACTCACTCACTCAGACTCACTCACTCACTCAGACTCACTCACTCACTCAGACTCACTCACTCAGACTCACTCACTCAGACTCACTCACTCAGACTCACTCACTCACTCAGACTCACTCACTCAGACTCACTCACTCAGACTCACTCACTCAGACTCACTCACTCACTCTGACTCACTCACTCAGACTCACTCAGACTCACTCACTCACTCAGACTCACTCACTCAGACTCACTCACTCAGACTCACTCAGACTCACTCACTCACTCAGACTCACTCAGACTCACTCACTCACTCAGACTCACTCACTCACTCAGACTCACTCACTCTGACTCACTCACTCAGACTCACTCAGACTCACTCACTCAGACTCACTCACTCACTCAGACTCACTCAGACTAACTCAGACTCACTCACTCACTCAGACTCACTCACTCAGACTCACTCACTCACTCAGACTCACTCAGACTCACTCACTCAGACTCACTCACTCACTCAGACTCACTCACTCACTCTGACTCACTCACTCAGACTCACTCACTCAGACTCACTCACTCACTCAGACTCACTCACTCAGACTCACTCACTCACTCAGACTCACTCAGACTCACTCACTCACTCACTCAGACTCACTCACTCACTCAGACTCACTCACTCAGACTCACTCACTCACTCAGACTCACTCACTCACTCACTCTGACTCACTCACTCAGACCTCACTCACTCAGACTCACTCAGACTCACTCACTCACTCAGACTCACTCACTCACTCAGACTCACTCACTCACTCACTCTGACTCACTCACTCAGACTCACTCACTCACTCAGACTCACTCAGACTCACTCACTCAGACTCACTCACTCACTCACTCAGACTCACTCAGACTCACTCACTCACTCACTCAGACTCACTCACTCACTCAGACTCACTCACTCACTCTGACTCACTC
Organism: Petromyzon marinus; assembly: GCF_048934315.1. Taxonomy (NCBI): domain Eukaryota; kingdom Metazoa; phylum Chordata; class Hyperoartia; order Petromyzontiformes; family Petromyzontidae; genus Petromyzon; species Petromyzon marinus. The sequence continues at coordinate 15,162 of NW_027423383.1, forward strand.
ACTCACTCTGACTCACTCACTCAGACTCACTCACTCACTCACTCTGACTCACTCACTCAGACTCACTCACTCAGACTCACTCACTCAGACTCACTCAGACTCACTCACTCAGACTCACTCACTCACTCAGACTCACTCACTCAGACTCACTCACTCACTCTGACTCACTCACTCAGACTCACTCACTCACTCAGACCTCACTCACTCTGACTCACTCACTCAGACTCACTCACTCAGACTCACTCAGACTCACTCACTCACTCAGACTCACTCACTCACTCAGACTCACTCACTCACTCACTCTGACTCACTCACTCAGTCTCACTCAGACTCACTCACTCACTCAGACTCACTCACCTCAGACTCACTCACTCAGACTCACTCAGACTCACTCACTCACTCAGACTCACTCAGACTCACTCACTCACTCACTCAGACTCACTCACCCTCTGACTCACTCACTCAGACTCACTCACTCAGACTCACTCAGACTCACTCACTCAGACTCACTCACTCAGACTCACTCACTCAGACTCACTCAGACTCACTCACTCAGACTCACTCACTCACTCAGACTCACTCACTCACTCTGACTCACTCACTCAGACTCACTCAGACTCACTCACTCACTCACTCACTCAGACTCACTCACTCAGACTCACTCACTCACTCAGACTCACTCACTCAGACTCACTCACTCAGACTCACTCACTCACTCAGACTCACTCACTCAGACTCACTCAGACTCACTCAGACTCACTCACTCACTCAGACTCACTCACTCACTCAGACTCACTCACTCAGACTCACTCACTCAGACTCACTCACCCTCTCTGACTCACTCACTCAGACTCACTCACTCTCTCTGACTCACTCACTCACTCAGACTCACTCACTCAGACTCACTTACTCAGACTCACTCAGACTCACTCACTCACTCAGACTCACTCACTCAGACTCACTCACTCACTCAGACTCACTCAGACTCACTCACTCACTCAGACTCACTCACTCAGACTCACTCACTCACTCAGACTCACTCACTCGGACTCACTCACTCAGACTCACTCACTCAGACTCACTCACTCACTCAGACTCACTCACTCACTCACTCTGACTCACTCACTCAGACTCACTCACTCACTCAGACTCACTCAGACTCACTCACTCACTCAGACTCACTCACTCACTCTGACTCACTCAGACTCACTCACTCAGACTCACTCAGACTCACTCACTCAGACTCACTCTCTCAGACTCACTCACTCACTCAGACTCACTCACTCACTCAGACTCACTCACTCAGACTCACTCACTCAGACTCACTCACTCAGACTCACTCACTCAGACTCACTCACTCACTCTGACTCACTCACTCAGGACTCCCTCACTCACTCTGACTCACTCACTCAGACTCACTCACTCACTCAGACTCACTCACTCAGACTCACTCACTCAGACTCACTCACGCAGACTCACTCACTCACTCAGACTCACTCACTCACTCAGACTCACTCACTCACTCAGACTCACTCACTCAGACTCACTCACTCAGACTCACTCACTCAGACTCACTCACTCACTCAGACTCACTCACTCAGACTCACTCACTCAGACTCACTCACTCAGACTCACTCACTCACTCTGACTCACTCACTCAGACTCACTCAGACTCACTCACTCACTCAGACTCACTCACTCAGACTCACTCACTCAGACTCACTCAGACTCACTCACTCACTCAGACTCACTCACTCACTCAGACTCACTCACTCACTCAGACTCACTCACTCAGACTCACTCACTCACTCAGACTCACTCAGACTCACTCACTCAGACTCACTCACTCACTCAGACTCACTCACTCAGACTCACTCACTCACTCAGACTCACTCACTCAGACTCACTCACTCAGACTCACTCACTCACTCAGACTCACTCACTCAGACTCACTCACTCACTCAGACTCACTCAGACTCACTCACTCAGACTCACTCACTCACTCAGACTCACTCACTCAGACCTCACTACTCACTCAGACTCACTCACTCTGACTCACTCACTCAGACTCACTCAGACTCACTCACTCACTCAGACTCACTCACTCACTCAGACTCACTCACTCACTCACTCTGACTCACTCACTCAGACTCACTCAGACTCACTCACTCACTCAGACTCACTCACTCACTCACTCTGACTCACTCACTCAGACTCACTCACTCACTCACTCAGACTCACTCAGACTCACTCACTCACTCAGACTCACTCACTCACTCTGACTCACTCAGACTCACTCACTCAGACTCACTCAGACTCACTCACTCAGACTCACTCTCTCAGACTCACTCACTCACTCAGACTCACTCACTCACTCAGACTCACTCACTCAGACTCACTCACTCAGACTCACTCACTCACTCACTCTGACTCACTCACTCAGACTCACTCACTCACTCTGACTCACTCACTCAGACTCACTCACTCACTCACTCAGACTCACTCACTCAGACTCACTCACTCAGACTCACTCACGCAGACTCACTCACTCACTCAGACTCACTCACTCACTCAGACTCACTCACTCAGACTCACTCACTCAGACTCACTCACTCAGACTCACTCACTCAGACTCACTCACTCACTCAGACTCACTCACTCAGACTCACTCACTCAGACTCACTCACTCAGACTCACTCACTCACTCTGACTCACTCACTCAGACTCACTCAGACTCACTCACTCACTCAGACTCACTCAGACTCACTCACTCAGACTCACTCACTCACTCAGACTCACTCACTCTGACTCACTCACTCAGACTCACTCAGACTCACTCACTCAGACTCACTCACTCACTCAGACTCACTCAGACTCACTCAGACTCACTCACTCACTCAGACTCACTCACTCAGACTCACTCAGACTCACTCACTCACTCAGACTCACTCAGACTCACTCACTCACTCACTCAGACTCACTCACCCTCTCTGACTCACTCACTCAGACTCACTCACTCAGACTCACTCAGACTCACTCACTCAGACTCACTCACTCAGACTCACTCACTCAGACTCACTCAGACTCACTCACTCAGACTCACTCACTCACTCAGACTCACTCACTCACTCTGACTCACTCACTCAGACTCACTCAGACTCACTCACTCACTCACTCACTCAGACTCACTCACTCAGACTCACTCACTCACTCAGACTCACTCACTCAGACTCACTCACTCAGACTCACTCACTCACTCAGACTCACTCACTCAGACTCACTCAGACTCACTCAGACTCACTCACTCACTCAGACTCACTCACTCACTCAGACTCACTCACTCAGACTCACTCACTCAGACTCACTCACCCTCTCTGACTCACTCACTCAGACTCACTCACTCTCTCTGACTCACTCACTCACTCAGACTCACTCACTCAGACTCACTTACTCAGACTCACTCAGACTCACTCACTCACTCAGACTCACTCACTCAGACTCACTCACTCACTCAGACTCACTCAGACTCACTCACTCAGACTCACTCACTCAGACTCACTCACTCACTCAGACTCACTCACTCGGACTCACTCACTCAGACTCACTCACTCAGACTCACTCACTCACTCAGACTCACTCACTCACTCACTCTGACTCACTCACTCAGACTCACTCACTCACTCAGACTCACTCAGACTCACTCACTCACTCAGACTCACTCACTCACTCTGACTCACTCAGACTCACTCACTCAGACTCACTCAGACTCACTCCTCAGACTCACTCTCTCAGACTCACTCACTCACTCAGACTCACTCACTCACTCAGACTCACTCACTCAGACTCACTCACTCAGACTCACTCACTCAGACTCACTCACTCAGACTCACTCACTCACTCTGACTCACTCACTCAGACTCCCTCACTCACTCTGACTCACTCACTCAGACTCACTCACTCACTCAGACTCACTCACTCAGACTCACTCACTCAGACTCACTCACGCAGACTCACTCACTCACTCAGACTCACTCACTCTCACTCAGACTCACTCACTCACTCAGACTCACTCACTCAGACTCACTCACTCAGACTCACTCACTCAGACTCACTCACTCACTCAGACTCACTCACTCAGACTCACTCACTCAGACTCACTCACTCAGACTCACTCACTCACTCTGACTCACTCAACTCAGACTCACTCAGACTCACTCACTCACTCAGACTCACTCACTCAGACTCACTCACTCAGACTCACTCAGACTCACTCACTCACTCAGACTCACTCACTCACTCAGACTCACTCACTCACTCAGACTCACTCACTCAGACTCACTCACTCACTCAGACTCACTCAGACTCACTCACTCAGACTCACTCACTCACTCAGACTCACTCACTCAGACTCACTCACTCACTCAGACTCACTCACTCAGACTCACTCACTCAGACTCACTCACTCACTCAGACTCACTCACTCAGACTCACTCACTCACTCAGACTCACTCAGACTCACTCACTCAGACTCACTCACTCACTCAGACTCCACTCACTCAGACTCACTCACTCACTCAGACTCACTCACTCTGACTCACTCACTCAGACTCACTCAGACTCACTCACTCACTCAGACTCACTCACTCACTCAGACTCACTCACTCACTCACTCTGACTCACTCACTCAGACTCACTCAGACTCACTCACTCACTCAGACTCACTCACTCACTCACTCTGACTCACTCACTCAGACTCACTCACTCACTCACTCAGACTCACTCAGACTCACTCACTCACTCAGACTCACTCACTCACTCTGACTCACTCAGACTCACTCACTCAGACTCACTCAGACTCACTCACTCAGACTCACTCTCTCAGACTCACTCACTCACTCAGACTCACTCACTCACTCAGACTCACTCACTCAGACTCACTCACTCAGACTCACTCACTCACTCACTCTGACTCACTCACTCAGACTCACTCACTCACTCTGACTCACTCACTCAGACTCACTCACTCACTCACTCAGACTCACTCACTCAGACTCACTCACTCAGACTCACTCACGCAGACTCACTCACTCACTCAGACTCACTCACTCACTCAGACTCACTCACTCAGACTCACTCACTCAGACTCACTCACTCAGACTCACTCACTCAGACTCACTCACTCACTCAGACTCACTCACTCAGACTCACTCACTCAGACTCACTCACTCAGACTCACTCACTCACTCTGACTCACTCACTCAGACTCACTCAGACTCACTCACTCACTCAGACTCACTCAGACTCACTCACTCAGACTCACTCACTCACTCAGACTCACTCACTCTGACTCACTCACTCAGACTCACTCAGACTCACTCACTCAGACTCACTCACTCACTCAGACTCACTCAGACTCACTCAGACTCACTCACTCACTCAGACTCACTCACTCAGACTCACTCACTCACTCACTCAGACTCACTCAGACTCACTCACTCAGACTCACTCACTCACTCAGACTCACTCACTCACTCTGACTCACTCACTCAGACTCACTCACTCAGACTCACTCACTCACTCAGACTCACTCACTCACTCAGACTCACTCAGACTCACTCACTCACTCAGACTCACTCACTCACTCAGACTCACTCACTCAGACTCATTCACTCACTCAGACTCACTCACTCACTCACTCTGACTCACTCACTCAGACTCACTCACTCAGACTCACTCAGACTCACTCACTCACTCAGACTCACTCACTCACTCAGACTCACTCACTCACTCACTCTGACTCACTCACTCAGACTCACTCACTCACTCAGACTCACTCAGACTCACTCACTCAGACTCACTCACTCACTCACTCAGACTCACTCAGAATCACTCACTCACTCAGACTCACTCACTCACTCAGACTCACTCACTCACTCTGACTCACTCACTCACTCTGACTCACTCACTCAGACTCACTCACTCACTCACTCTGACTCACTCACTCAGACTCACTCACTCAGACTCACTCACTCAGACTCACTCAGACTCACTCACTCAGACTCACTCACTCACTCAGACTCACTCACTCAGACTCACTCACTCACTCTGACTCACTCACTCAGACTCACTCACTCACTCAGACTCACTCACTCTGACTCACTCACTCAGACTCACTCACTCAGACTCACTCAGACTCACTCACTCACTCAGACTCACTCACTCACTCAGACTCACTCACTCACTCACTCTGACTCACTCACTCAGTCTCACTCAGACTCACTCACTCACTCAGACTCACTCACTCAGACTCACTCACTCAGACTCACTCAGACTCACTCACTCACTCAGACTCACTCAGACTCACTCACTCACTCACTCAGACTCACTCACCCTCTCTGACTCACTCACTCAGACTCACTCACTCAGACTCACTCAGACTCACTCACTCAGACTCACTCACTCAGACTCACTCACTCAGACTCACTCAGACTCACTCACTCAGACTCACTCACTCACTCAGACTCACTCACTCACTCTGACTCACTCACTCAGACTCACTCAGACTCACTCACTCACTCACTCACTCAGACTCACTCACTCAGACTCACTCACTCACTCAGACTCACTCACTCAGACTCACTCACTCAGACTCACTCACTCACTCAGACTCACTCACTCAGACTCACTCACTCAGACTCACTCACCCTCTCTGACTCACTCACTCAGACTCACTCACTCTCTCTGACTCACTCACTCACTCAGACTCACTCACTCAGACTCACTTACTCAGACTCACTCAGACTCACTCACTCACTCAGACTCACTCACTCAGACTCACTCACTCACTCAGACTCACTCAGACTCACTCACTCACTCAGACTCACTCACTCAGACTCACTCACTCACTCAGACTCACTCACTCAGACTCACTCACTCAGACTCACTCACTCAGACTCACTCACTCACTCAGACTCACGCACTCACTCACTCAGACTCACTCAGACTCACTCACTCACTCAGACTCACTCAGACTCACTCACTCAGACTCACTCACTCAGACTCACTCACTCAGACTCACTCACTCACTCAGACTCACTCAGACTCACTCACTCACTCAGACTCACTCACTCAGACTCACTCACTCACTCAGACTCACTCAGACTCACTCACTCAGACTCACTCACTCACTCAGACTCACTCACTCAGACTCACTCACTCACTCAGACTCACTCAGACTCACTCACTCAGACTCACTCACTCACTCAGACTCACTCACTCAGACTCACTCACTCACTCAGACTCACTCACTCACTCACTCTGACTCACTCACTCAGACTCACTCAGACTCACTCACTCACTCAGACTCACTCACTCACTCAGACTCACTCACTCACTCACTCAGACTCACTCACTCAGACTCACTCACTCACTCAGACTCACTCACTCAGACTCACTCACTCACTCAGACTCACTCAGACTCACTCACTCAGACTCACTCACTCACTCAGACTCACTCACTCACTCAGACTCACTCACTTCACTCACTCTGACTCACTCACTCAGACTCACTCAGACTCACTCACTCACTCAGACTCACTCAGACTCACTCACTCACTCTGACTCACTCACTCAGACTCACTCAGACTCACTCACTCACTCAGACTCACTCAGACTCACTCACTCAGACTCACTCACTCACTCAGACTCACTCAGACTCACTCACTCACTCAGACTCACTCACTCACTCTGACTCACTCACTCAGACTCACTCACTCACTCACTCTGACTCAACTCACTCAGACTCACTCACTCAGACTCACTCACTCAGACTCACTCACTCAGACTCACTCACTCACTCAGACTCACTCACTCAGACTCACTCACTCACTCTGACTCACTCACTCAGACTCACTCACTCACTCAGACTCACTCACTCAGACTCACTCAGACTCACTCACTCACTCAGACTCACTCCCTCACTCAGACTCACTCACTCACTCACTCTGACTCACTCACTCAGACTCACTCAGACTCACTCACTCACTCAGACTCACTCACTCAGACTCACTCACTCAGACTCACTCAGACTCACTCACTCACTCAGACTCACTCAGACTCACTCACTCACTCAGACTCACTCACCCTCTCTGACTCACTCACTCAGACTCACTCACTCTCTCTGACTCACTCACTCACTCAGACTCACTCACTCAGACTCACTTACTCAGACTCACTCAGACTCACTCACTCAGACTCACTCACTCACTCAGACTCACTCACTCACTCTGACTCACTCACTCAGACTCACTCAGACTCACTCACTCACTCAGACTCACTCAGACTCACTCACTCAGACTCACTCACTCACTCTGACTCACTCACTCAGACTCACTCACTCAGACTCACTCACTCAGACTCACTCAGACTCACTCACTCAGACTCACTCACTCACTCTGACTCACTCACTCAGACTCACTCACTCACTCACTCTGACTCACTCACTCAGACTCACTCACTCACTCAGACTCACTCAGACTCACTCAGACTCACTCACTCAGACTCACTCACTCACTCAGACTCACTCACTCAGACTCACTCAGACTCACTCACTCAGACTCACTCACTCTGACTCACTCACTCAGACTCACTCACTCACTCAGACTCACTCACTCAGACTCACTCAGACTCACTCTCTCACTCTGACTCACTCACTCAGACTCACTCACTCAGACTCACTCACTCTGACTCACTCACTCTGACTCACTCACTCAGACTCACTCAGACTCACTCACTCACTCACTCAGACTCACTCACTCAGACTCACTCAGACTCACTCAGACTCACTCAGACTCACTCACTCAGACTCACTCACTCAGACTCACTCAGACTCACTCACTCAGACTCACTCACTCACTCAGACTCACTCACTCAGACTCACTCAGACTCACTCAGACTCACTCACTCAGACTCACTCTGACTCACTCACTCACTCAGACTCACTCAGACTCACTCACACTCTCTCTCACTCAGACTCACTCACTCAGACTCACTCACTCAGACTCACTCACTCAGACTCACTCACTCACTCAGACTCACTCACTCACTCACTCTGACTCACTCACTCTGACTCACTCACTCAGACTCACTCACTCTCTCTGACTCACTCTCTCTGACTCACTCTCTCACTCAGACTCACTCACTCAGACTCACTCACTCAGACTCACTCACTCACTCAGACTCACTCAGACTCACTCAGCCTCACTCACCCTCAGACTCACTCTGACTCACTCACTCACTCAGACTCACTCAGACTCACTCACACTCTCTCTCACTCAGACTCACTCACTCACTCAGACTCACTCACTCAGACTCACTCAGACTCACTCACTCAGACTCACTCAGACTCACTCACTCAGACTCACTCACTCAGACTCACTCAGACTCACTCACTCAGACTCACTCACTCAGACTCACTCACTCAGACTCACTCACTCAGACTCACTCACTCACTCAGACTCACTCACTCACTCACTCACTCTGACTCACTCACTCTGACTCACTCACTCAGACTCACTCACTCTCATCTGACTCACTCTCTCTGACTCACTCTCTCACTCAGACTCACTCACTCAGACTCACTCACTCAGACTCACTCACTCACTCAGACTCACTCACTCACTCACTCTGACTCACTCACTCAGACTCACTCAGACTCACTCACTCAGACTCACTCACTCACTCAGACTCACTCAGACTCACTCACTCAGACTCACTCAAACTCACTCACTCACTGACTCACTCACTCACTCAGACTCACTCACTCACTCAGACTCACTCACTCAGACTCACTCACTCACTCAGACTCACTCACTCACTCAGACTCACTCACTCAGACTCACTCACTCACTCAGACTCACTCACTCAGACTCACTCACTCACTCAGACTCACTCCAGACTCACTCACTCAGACTCACTCACTCACTCAGACTCACTCACTCACTCAGACTCACTCACTCACTCACTCTGACTCACTCACTCAGACTCACTCAGACTCACTCACTCACTCAGACTCACTCAGACTCACTCACTCACTCTGACTCACTCACTCAGACTCACTCAGACTCACTCACTCACTCAGACTCACTCAGACTCACTCACTCAGACTCACTCACTCACTCAGACTCACTCAGACTCACTCACTCACTCAGACTCACTCACTCACTCTGACTCACTCACTCAGACTCACTCACTCACTCACTCTGACTCACTCACTCAGACTCACTCACTCAGACTCACTCACTCAGACTCACTCACTCAGACTCACTCACTCACTCAGACTCACTCACTCAGACTCACTCACTCACTCTGACTCACTCACTCAGACTCACTCACTCACTCAGACTCACTCACTCAGACTCACTCAGACTCACTCACTCACTCAGACTCACTCCCTCACTCAGACTCACTCACTCACTCACTCTGACTCACTCACTCAGACTCACTCAGACTCACTCACTCACTCAGACTCACTCACTCAGACTCACTCACTCAGACTCACTCAGACTCACTCACTCACTCAGACTCACTCAGACTCACTCACTCACTCAGACTCACTCACCCTCTCTGACTCACTCACTCAGACTCACTCACTCTCTCTGACTCACTCACTCACTCAGACTCACTCACTCAGACTCACTTACTCAGACTCACTCAGACTCACTCACTCAGACTCACTCACTCACTCAGACTCACTCACTCACTCTGACTCACTCACTCAGACTCACTCAGACTCACTCACTCACTCAGACTCACTCAGACTCACTCACTCAGACTCACTCACTCACTCTGACTCACTCACTCAGACTCACTCACTCAGACTCACTCACTCAGACTCACTCAGACTCACTCACTCAGACTCACTCACTCACTCTGACTCCACTCACTCAGACTCACTCACTCACTCACTCACTCTGACTCACTCACTCAGACTCACTCACTCACTCAGACTCACTCAGACTCACTCAGACTCACTCACTCAGACTCACTCACTCACTCAGACTCACTCACTCAGACTCACTCAGACTCACTCACTCAGACTCACTCACTCTGACTCACTCACTCAGACTCACATCACTCACTCAGACTCACTCACTCAGACTCACTCAGACTCACTCTCTCACTCTGACTCACTCACCTAGACTCACTCACTCAGACTCACTCACTCTGACTCACCAGACTCACTCTGATCACTCACTCACTCAGACTCACTCAGACTCACTCACTCACACTCAGACTCACTCACTCAGACTCACTCAGACTCACTCAGACTCACTCACTCAGACTCACTCACTCAGACTCACTCAGACTCACTCACTCAGACTCACTCACTCAGACTCACTCACTCAGACTCACTCAGACTCACTCACTCAGACTCACTCACTCAGACTCACTCACTCAGACTCACTCAGACTCACTCACACTCTCTCTCACTCAGACTCACTCACTCAGACTCACTCACTCAGACTCACTCACTCAGACTCACTCACTCACTCAGACTCACTCACTCACTCACTCTGACTCACTCACTCTGACTCACTCACTCAGACTCACTCACTCTCTCTGACTCACTCTCTCTGACTCACTCTCTCACTCAGACTCACTCACTCAGACTCACTCACTCAGACTCACTCACTCACTCAGACTCACTCAGACTCACTCAGACTCACTCACTCAGACTCACTCTGACTCACTCACTCACTCAGACTCACTCAGACTCACTCACACTCTCTCTCACTCAGACTCACTCACTCACTCAGACTCACTCACTCAGACTCACTCAGACTCACTCACTCAGACTCACTCAGACTCACTCACTCAGACTCACTCACTCAGACTCACTCAGACTCACTCACTCAGACTCACTCACTCAGACTCACTCACTCAGACTCACTCACTCAGACTCACTCACTCACTCACTCTGACTCACTCACTCTGACTCACTCACTCAGACTCACTCACTCTCTCTGACTCACTCTCTCTGACTCACTCTCTCACTCAGACTCACTCACTCAGACTCACTCACTCAGACTCACTCACTCACTCAGACTCACTCACTCACTCACTCTGACTCACTCACTCAGACTCACTCAGACTCACTCACTCAGACTCACTCACTCACTCAGACTCACTCAGACTCACTCACTCAGACTCACTCAAACTCACTCACTCACTGACTCACTCACTCACTCAGACTCACTCACTCACTCAGACTCACTCACTCAGACTCACTCACGCACTCAGACTCACTCACTCAGACTCACTCACTCAGACTCACTCACTCAGACTCACTCAGACTCACTCACTCACTCAGACTCACTCACTCAGACTCACTCACTCAGACTCACTCACTCACTCAGACTCACTCACTCAGACTCACTCACTCAGACTCACTCACTCAGACTCACTCAGACTCACTCAGACTCACTCACTCAGACTCACTCACTCAGACTCACTCACTCAGACTCACTCTCTCACTCAGACTCACTCACTCAGACTCACTCAGACTCACTCACTCAGACTCACTCACTCAGACTCACTCAGACTCACTCACTCACTCAGACTCACTCACTCACTCAGACTCACTCACTCACTCAGACTCACTCAGACTCACTCAGACTCACTCAGACTCACTCACTCAGACTCACTCACTCAGACTCACTCACTCACTCAGACTCACTCACTCAGACTCACTCAGACTCACTCAGACTCACTCACTCACTCAGACTCACTCACTCAGACTCACTCACTCAGACTCACTCACTCACTCAGACTCACTCAGACTCACTCACTCAGACTCACTCACTCACTCTGACTCACTCACTCAGACTCACTCACTCAGACTCACTCACTCAGACTCACTCAGACTCACTCACTCAGACTCACTCACTCACTCTGACTCACTCACTCAGACTCACTCACTCACTCACTCTGACTCACTCACTCAGACTCACTCACTCACTCAGACTCACTCAGACTCACTCAGACTCACTCACTCAGACTCACTCACTCACTCAGACTCACTCACTCAGACTCACTCAGACTCACTCACTCAGACTCACTCACTCTGACTCACTCACTCAGACTCACTCACTCACTCAGACTCACTCACTCAGACTCACTCAGACTCACTCTCTCACTCTGACTCACTCACTCAGACTCACTCACTCAGACTCACTCACTCTGACTCACTCACTCTGACTCACTCACTCAGACTCACTCAGACTCACTCACTCACTCACTCAGACTCACTCACTCAGACTCACTCAGACTCACTCAGACTCACTCAGACTCACTCACTCAGACTCACTCACTCAGACTCACTCAGACTCACTCACTCAGACTCACTCACTCACTCAGACTCACTCACTCAGACTCACTCAGACTCACTCAGACTCACTCACTCAGACTCACTCTGACTCACTCACTCACTCAGACTCACTCAGACTCACTCACACTCTCTCTCACTCAGACTCACTCACTCAGACTCACTCACTCAGACTCACTCACTCAGACTCACTCACTCACTCAGACTCACTCACTCACTCACTCTGACTCACTCACTCTGACTCACTCACTCAGACTCACTCACTCTCTCTGACTCACTCTCTCTGACTCACTCTCTCACTCAGACTCACTCACTCAGACTCACTCACTCAGACTCACTCACTCACTCAGACTCACTCAGACTCACTCAGCCTCACTCACTCAGACTCACTCTGACTCACTCACTCACTCAGACTCACTCAGACTCACTCACACTCTCTCTCACTCAGACTCACTCACTCACTCAGACTCACTCACTCAGACTCACTCAGACTCACTCACTCAGACTCACTCAGACTCACTCACTCAGACTCACTCACTCAGACTCACTCAGACTCACTCACTCAGACTCACTCACTCAGACTCACTCACTCAGACTCACTCACTCAGACTCACTCACTCACTCAGACTCACTCACTCACTCACTCACTCTGACTCACTCACTCTGACTCACTCACTCAGACTCACTCACTCTCTCTGACTCACTCTCTCTGACTCACTCTCTCACTCAGACTCACTCACTCAGACTCACTCACTCAGACTCACTCACTCACTCAGACTCACTCACTCACTCACTCTGACTCACTCACTCAGACTCACTCAGACTCACTCACTCAGACTCACTCACTCACTCAGACTCACTCAGACTCACTCACTCAGACTCACTCAAACTCACTCACTCACTGACTCACTCACTCACTCAGACTCACTCACTCACTCAGACTCACTCACTCAGACTCACTCACTCACTCAGACTCACTCACTCACTCAGACTCACTCACTCAGACTCACTCACTCACTCAGACTCACTCACTCAGACTCACTCACTCACTCAGACTCACTCAGACTCACTCACTCAGACTCACTCACTCACTCAGACTCACTCACTCACTCAGACTCACTCACTCACTCACTCTGACTCACTCACTCAGACTCACTCAGACTCACTCACTCACTCAGACTCACTCAGACTCACTCACTCACTCTGACTCACTCACTCAGACTCACTCAGACTCACTCACTCACTCAGACTCACTCAGACTCACTCACTCAGACTCACTCACTCACTCAGACTCACTCAGACTCACTCACTCACTCAGACTCACTCACTCACTCTGACTCACTCACTCAGACTCACTCACTCACTCACTCTGACTCACTCACTCAGACTCACTCACTCAGACTCACTCACTCAGACTCACTCACTCAGACTCACTCACTCACTCAGACTCACTCACTCAGACTCACTCACTCACTCTGACTCACTCACTCAGACTCACTCACTCACTCAGACTCACTCACTCAGACTCACTCAGACTCACTCACTCACTCAGACTCACTCCCTCACTCAGACTCACTCACTCACTCACTCTGACTCACTCACTCAGACTCACTCAGACTCACTCACTCACTCAGACTCACTCACTCAGACTCACTCACTCAGACTCACTCAGACTCACTCACTCACTCAGACTCACTCAGACTCACTCACTCACTCAGACTCACTCACCCTCTCTGACTCACTCACTCAGACTCACTCACTCTCTCTGACTCACTCACTCACTCAGACTCACTCACTCAGACTCACTTACTCAGACTCACTCAGACTCACTCACTCAGACTCACTCACTCACTCAGACTCACTCACTCACTCTGACTCACTCACTCAGACTCACTCAGACTCACTCACTCACTCAGACTCACTCAGACTCACTCACTCAGACTCACTCACTCACTCTGACTCACTCACTCAGACTCACTCACTCAGACTCACTCACTCAGACTCACTCAGACTCACTCACTCAGACTCACTCACTCACTCTGACTCACTCACTCAGACTCACTCACTCACTCACTCACTCTGACTCACTCACTCAGACTCACTCACTCACTCAGACTCACTCAGACTCACTCAGACTCACTCACTCAGACTCACTCACTCACTCAGACTCACTCACTCAGACTCACTCAGACTCACTCACTCAGACTCACTCACTCTGACTCACTCACTCAGACTCACTCACTCACTCAGACTCACTCACTCAGACTCACTCAGACTCACGCTCTCACTCTGACTCACTCACTCAGACTCACTCACTCAGACTCACTCACTCTGACTCACTCACTCTGACTCACTCACTCAGACTCACTCAGACTCACTCACTCACTCAGACTCACTCACTCAGACTCACTCAGACTCACTCAGACTCACTCAGACTCACTCACTCAGACTCACTCACTCAGACTCACTCAGACTCACTCACTCAGACTCACTCACTCAGACTCACTCACTCAGACTCACTCACTCAGACTCACTCAGACTCACTCACACTCTCTCTCACTCAGACTCACTCACTCAGACTCACTCACTCAGACTCACTCACTCAGACTCACTCACTCACTCAGACTCACTCACTCACTCACTCTGACTCACTCACTCTGACTCACTCACTCAGACTCACTCACTCTCTCTGACTCACTCTCTCTGACTCACTCTCTCACTCAGACTCACTCACTCAGACTCACTCACTCAGACTCACTCACTCACTCAGACTCACTCAGACTCACTCAGACTCACTCACTCAGACTCACTCTGACTCACTCACTCACTCAGACTCACTCAGACTCACTCACACTCTCTCTCACTCAGACTCACTCACTCACTCAGACTCACTCACTCAGACTCACTCAGACTCACTCACTCAGACTCACTCAGACTCACTCACTCAGACTCACTCACTCAGACTCACTCAGACTCACTCACTCAGACTCACTCACTCAGACTCACTCACTCAGACTCACTCACTCAGACTCACTCACTCACTCAGACTCACTCACTCACTCACTCTGACTCACTCACTCTGACTCACTCACTCAGACTCACTCACTCTCTCTGACTCACTCTCTCTGACTCACTCTCTCACTCAGACTCACTCACTCAGACTCACTCACTCAGACTCACTCACTCACTCAGACTCACTCACTCACTCACTCTGACTCACTCACTCAGACTCACTCAGACTCACTCACTCAGACTCACTCACTCACTCAGACTCACTCAGACTCACTCACTCAGACTCACTCAAACTCACTCACTCACTGACTCACTCACTCACTCAGACTCACTCACTCACTCAGACTCACTCACTCAGACTCACTCACGCACTCAGACTCACTCACTCAGACTCACTCACTCAGACTCACTCACTCAGACTCACTCAGACTCACTCACTCACTCAGACTCACTCACTCAGACTCACTCACTCAGACTCACTCACTCACTCAGACTCACTCACTCAGACTCACTCACTCAGACTCACTCACTCAGACTCACTCAGACTCACTCAGACTCACTCACTCAGACTCACTCACTCAGACTCACTCACTCAGACTCACTCTCTCACTCAGACTCACTCACTCAGACTCACTCAGACTCACTCACTCAGACTCACTCACTCAGACTCACTCAGACTCACTCACTCACTCAGACTCACTCACTCACTCAGACTCACTCACTCACTCAGACTCACTCAGACTCACTCAGACTCACTCAGACTCACTCACTCAGACTCACTCACTCAGACTCACTCACTCACTCAGACTCACTCACTCAGACTCACTCAGACTCACTCAGACTCACTCACTCACTCAGACTCACTCACTCAGACTCACTCACTCAGACTCACTCACTCACTCAGACTCACTCAGACTCACTCACTCAGACTCACTCACTCACTCTGACTCACTCACTCAGACTCACTCACTCAGACTCACTCACTCAGACTCACTCAGACTCACTCACTCAGACTCACTCACTCACTCTGACTCACTCACTCAGACTCACTCACTCAGACTCACTCACTCACTCACTCTGACTCACTCACTCAGACTCACTCACTCACTCAGACTCACTCAGACTCACTCAGACTCACTCACTCAGACTCACTCACTCACTCAGACTCACTCACTCAGACTCACTCAGACTCACTCACTCAGACTCACTCACTCTGACTCACTCACTCAGACTCACTCACTCACTCAGACTCACTCACTCAGACTCACTCAGACTCACTCTCTCACTCTGACTCACTCACTCAGACTCACTCACTCAGACTCACTCACTCTGACTCACTCACTCTGACTCACTCACTCAGACTCACTCAGACTCACTCACTCACTCACTCAGACTCACTCACTCAGACTCACTCAGACTCACTCAGACTCACTCACTCAGACTCACCCACTCAGACTCACTCACTCACTCAGACTCACTCACTCACTCAGACTCACTCACTCAGACTCACTCACTCAGACTCACTCAGACTCACTCACTCACTGACTCACTCACTCACTCAGACTCACTCACTCACTCAGACTCACTCACTCAGACTCACTCACTCAGACTCACTCACTCAGACTCACTCACTCAGACTCACTCAGACTCACTCACTCACTCAGACTCACTCACTCAGACTCACTCACTCACTCAGACTCACTCACTCAGACTCACTCACTCAGACTCACTCAGACTCACTCACTCAGACTCACTCACTCAGACTCACTCACTCAGACTCACTCAGACTCACTCACTCAGACTCACTCACTCACTCAGACTCACTCACTCAGACTCACTCACTCAGACTCACTCACTCAGACTCACTCAGACTCACTCACTCAGACTCACTCACTCAGACTCACTCACTCAGACTCACTCACTCAGACTCACTCAGACTCACTCACTCAGACTCACTCACTCAGACTCACTCACTCAGACTCACTCACTCACTCAGACTCACTCACTCACTCAGACTCACTCAGACTCACTCAGACTCACTCAGACTCACTCACTCAGACTCACTCACTCAGACTCACTCACTCACTCAGACTCACTCACTCAGACTCACTCAGACTCACTCAGACTCACTCACTCACTCAGACTCACTCACTCACTCAGACTCACTCACTCAGACTCACTCACTCAGACTCACTCACTCACTCAGACTCACTCACTCAGACTCACTCACTCACTCAGACTCACTCACTCACTCAGACTCACTCACTCAGACTCACTCACTCAGACTCACTCACTCAGACTCACTCACTCACTCAGACTCACTCACTCAGACTCACTCACTCACTCAGACTCACTCACTCACTCACTCTGACTCACTCACTCAGACTCACTCACTCAGACTCACTCACTCAGACTCACTCTGACTCACTCACTCACTCAGACTCACTCAGACTCACTCACACTCTCTCTCACTCAGACTCACTCACTCAGACTCACTCACTCAGACTCACTCACTCAGACTCACTCACTCACTCAGACTCACTCACTCACTCACTCTGACTCACTCACTCTGACTCACTCACTCAGACTCACTCACTCTCTCTGACTCACTCTCTCTGACTCACCCTCTCACTCAGACTCACTCACTCAGACTCACTCACTCAGACTCACTCACTCACTCAGACTCACTCAGACTCACTCAGCCTCACTCACTCAGACTCACTCTGACTCACTCACTCACTCAGACTCACTCAGACTCACTCACACTCTCTCTCACTCAGACTCACTCACTCACTCAGACTCACTCACTCAGACTCACTCAGACTCACTCACTCAGACTCACTCAGACTCACTCACTCAGACTCACTCACTCAGACTCACTCAGACTCACTCACTCAGACTCACTCACTCAGACTCACTCACTCAGACTCACTCACTCAGACTCACTCACTCACTCAGACTCACTCACTCACTCACTCTGACTCACTCACTCTGACTCACTCACTCAGACTCACTCACTCTCTCTGACTCACTCTCTCTGACTCACTCTCTCACTCAGACTCACTCACTCAGACTCACTCACTCAGACTCACTCACTCACTCAGACTCACTCACTCACTCACTCTGACTCACTCACTCAGACTCACTCAGACTCACTCACTCAGACTCACTCACTCACTCAGACTCACTCAGACTCACTCACTCAGACTCACTCAAACTCACTCACTCACTGACTCACTCACTCACTCAGACTCACTCACTCACTCAGACTCACTCACTCAGACTCACTCACTCACTCAGACTCACTCACTCACTCACTCAGACTCACTCACTCAGACTCACTCACTCACTCAGACTCACTCACTCAGACTCACTCACTCACTCAGACTCACTCAGACTCACTCACTCAGACTCACTCACTCACTCAGACTCACTCACTCACTCAGACTCACTCACTCACTCACTCTGACTCACTCACTCAGACTCACTCAGACTCACTCACTCACTCAGACTCACTCAGACTCACTCACTCACTCTGACTCACTCACTCAGACTCACTCAGACTCACTCACTCACTCAGACTCACTCAGACTCACTCACTCAGACTCACTCACTCACTCAGACTCACTCAGACTCACTCACTCACTCAGACTCACTCACTCACTCTGACTCACTCACTCAGACTCACTCACTCACTCACTCTGACTCACTCACTCAGACTCACTCACTCAGACTCACTCACTCAGACTCACTCACTCAGACTCACTCACTCACTCAGACTCACTCACTCAGACTCACTCACTCACTCTGACTCACTCACTCAGACTCACTCACTCACTCAGACTCACTCACTCAGACTCACTCAGACTCACTCACTCACTCAGACTCACTCCCTCACTCAGACTCACTCACTCACTCACTCTGACTCACTCACTCAGACTCACTCAGACTCACTCACTCACTCAGACTCACTCACTCAGACTCACTCACTCAGACTCACTCAGACTCACTCACTCACTCAGACTCACTCAGACTCACTCACTCACTCAGACTCACTCACCCTCTCTGACTCACTCACTCAGACTCACTCACTCTCTCTGACTCACTCACTCACTCAGACTCACTCACTCAGACTCACTTACTCAGACTCACTCAGACTCACTCACTCAGACTCACTCACTCACTCAGACTCACTCACTCACTCTGACTCACTCACTCAGACTCACTCAGACTCACTCACTCACTCAGACTCACTCAGACTCACTCACTCAGACTCACTCACTCACTCTGACTCACTCACTCAGACTCACTCACTCAGACTCACTCACTCAGACTCACTCAGACTCACTCACTCAGACTCACTCACTCACTCTGACTCACTCACTCAGACTCACTCACTCACTCACTCACTCACTCTGACTCACTCACTCAGACTCACTCACTCACTCAGACTCACTCAGACTCACTCAGACTCACTCACTCAGACTCACTCACTCACTCAGACTCACTCACTCAGACTCACTCAGACTCACTCACTCAGACTCACTCACTCTGACTCACTCACTCAGACTCACTCACTCACTCAGACTCACTCACTCAGACTCATTCAGACTCACTCTCTCACTCTGACTCACTCACTCAGACTCACTCACTCAGACTCACTCACTCTGACTCACTCACTCTGACTCACTCACTCAGACTCACTCAGACTCACTCACTCACTCACTCAGACTCACTCACTCAGACTCACTCAGACTCACTCAGACTCACTCAGACTCACTCACTCAGACTCACTCACTCAGACTCACTCAGACTCACTCACTCAGACTCACTCACTCAGACTCACTCACTCAGACTCACTCAGACTCACTCACTCAGACTCACTCACTCAGACTCACTCACTCAGACTCACTCAGACTCACTCACACTCTCTCTCACTCAGACTCACTCACTCAGACTCACTCACTCAGACTCACTCACTCAGACTCACTCACTCACTCAGACTCACTCACTCACTCACTCTGACTCACTCACTCTGACTCACTCACTCAGACTCACTCACTCTCTCTGACTCACTCTCTCTGACTCACTCTCTCACTCAGACTCACTCACTCAGACTCACTCACTCAGACTCACTCACTCACTCAGACTCACTCAGACTCACTCAGACTCACTCACTCAGACTCACTCTGACTCACTCACTCACTCAGACTCACTCAGACTCACTCACACTCTCTCTCACTCAGACTCACTCACTCACTCAGACTCACTCACTCAGACTCACTCAGACTCACTCACTCAGACTCACTCAGACTCACTCACTCAGACTCACTCACTCAGACTCACTCAGACTCACTCACTCAGACTCACTCACTCAGACTCACTCACTCAGACTCACTCACTCAGACTCACTCACTCACTCAGACTCACTCACTCACTCACTCTGACTCACTCACTCTGACTCACTCACTCAGACTCACTCACTCTCTCTGACTCACTCTCTCTGACTCACTCTCTCACTCAGACTCACTCACTCAGACTCACTCACTCAGACTCACTCACTCACTCAGACTCACTCACTCACTCACTCTGACTCACTCACTCAGACTCACTCAGACTCACTCACTCAGACTCACTCACTCACTCAGACTCACTCAGACTCACTCACTCAGACTCACTCAAACTCACTCACTCACTGACTCACTCACTCACTCAGACTCACTCACTCACTCAGACTCACTCACTCAGACTCACTCACGCACTCAGACTCACTCACTCAGACTCACTCACTCAGACTCACTCACTCAGACTCACTCAGACTCACTCACTCACTCAGACTCACTCACTCAGACTCACTCACTCAGACTCACTCACTCACTCAGACTCACTCACTCAGACTCACTCACTCAGACTCACTCACTCAGACTCACTCAGACTCACTCACTCAGACTCACTCACTCAGACTCACGCTCTCACTCAGACTCACTCACTCAGACTCACTCAGACTCACTCACTCAGACTCACTCACTCAGACTCACTCAGACTCACTCACTCACTCAGACTCACTCACTCACTCAGACTCACTCACTCACTCAGACTCACTCAGACTCACTCAGACTCACTCAGACTCACTCTCTCAGACTCACTCACTCAGACTCACTCACTCACTCAGACTCACTCACTCAGACTCACTCAGACTCACTCAGACTCACTCACTCACTCAGACTCACTCACTCAGACTCACTCACTCAGACTCACTCACTCACTCAGACTCACTCAGACTCACTCACTCAGACTCACTCACTCACTCTGACTCACTCACTCAGACTCACTCACTCAGACTCACTCACTCAGACTCACTCACTCAGACTCACTCAGACTCACTCACTCAGACTCACTCACTCACTCTGACTCACTCACTCAGACTCACTCACTCAGACTCACTCACTCACTCACTCTGACTCACTCACTCAGACTCACTCACTCACTCAGACTCACTCAGACTCACTCAGACTCACTCACTCAGACTCACTCACTCACTCAGACTCACTCACTCAGACTCACTCAGACTCACTCACTCAGACTCACTCACTCTGACTCACTCACTCAGACTCACTCACTCACTCAGACTCACTCACTCAGACTCACTCAGACTCACTCTCTCACTCTGACTCACTCACTCAGACTCACTCACTCAGACTCACTCACTCTGACTCACTCACTCTGACTCACTCACTCAGACTCACTCAGACTCACTCACTCACTCACTCAGACTCACTCACTCAGACTCACTCAGACTCACTCAGACTCACTCACTCAGACTCACCCACTCAGACTCACTCACTCACTCAGACTCACTCACTCACTCAGACTCACTCACTCAGACTCACTCACTCAGACTCACTCAGACTCACTCACTCACTGACTCACTCACTCACTCAGACTCACTCACTCACTCAGACTCACTCACTCAGACTCACTCACTCAGACTCACTCACTCAGACTCACTCACTCAGACTCACTCACTCAGACTCACTCAGACTCACTCACTCACTCAGACTCACTCACTCAGACTCACTCACTCACTCAGACTCACTCACTCAGACTCACTCACTCAGACTCACTCAGACTCACTCACTCAGACTCACTCACTCAGACTCACTCACTCAGACTCACTCAGACTCACTCACTCAGACTCACTCACTCACTCAGACTCACTCACTCAGACTCACTCACTCAGACTCACTCACTCAGACTCACTCAGACTCACTCACTCAGACTCACTCACTCAGACTCACTCACTCAGACTCACTCACTCAGACTCACTCAGACTCACTCACTCAGACTCACTCACTCAGACTCACTCACTCAGACTCACTCACTCACTCAGACTCA
This sequence comes from Petromyzon marinus, assembly GCF_048934315.1. Taxonomy (NCBI): domain Eukaryota; kingdom Metazoa; phylum Chordata; class Hyperoartia; order Petromyzontiformes; family Petromyzontidae; genus Petromyzon; species Petromyzon marinus. The sequence continues at coordinate 38,953 of NW_027423383.1, forward strand.
CTCACTCACTCAGACTCACTCAGACTCACTCAGACTCACTCAGACTCACTCACTCAGACTCACTCACTCAGACTCACTCACTCACTCAGACTCACTCACTCAGACTCACTCAGACTCACTCAGACTCACTCACTCACTCAGACTCACTCACTCACTCAGACTCACTCACTCAGACTCACTCACTCAGACTCACTCACTCACTCAGACTCACTCACTCAGACTCACTCACTCACTCAGACTCACTCACTCACTCAGACTCACTCACTCACTCAGACTCACTCACTCAGACTCACTCACTCAGACTCACTCACTCAGACTCACTCACTCACTCAGACTCACTCACTCAGACTCACTCACTCACTCAGACTCACTCACTCACTCACTCTGACTCACTCACTCAGACTCACTCACTCAGACTCACTCAGACTCACTCACTCACTCAGACTCACTCACTCACTCAGACTCACTCACTCACTCACTCTGACTCACTCACTCAGACTCACTCACTCACTCAGACTCACTCAGACTCACTCACTCAGACTCACTCACTCACTCACTCAGACTCACTCAGACTCACTCACTCACTCAGACTCACTCACTCACTCAGACTCACTCACTCACTCTGACTCACTCACTCACTCTGACTCACTCACTCAGACTCACTCACTCACTCACTCTGACTCACTCACTCAGACTCACTCACTCAGACTCACTCACTCAGACTCACTCAGACTCACTCACTCAGACTCACTCACTCACTCAGACTCACTCACTCAGACTCACTCACTCACTCTGACTCACTCACTCAGACTCACTCACTCACTCAGACTCACTCACTCTGACTCACTCACTCAGACTCACTCACTCAGACTCACTCAGACTCACTCACTCACTCAGACTCACTCACTCACTCAGACTCACTCACTCACTCTGACTCACTCACTCAGTCTCACTCAGACTCACTCACTCACTCAGACTCACTCACTCAGACTCACTCACTCAGACTCACTCAGACTCACTCACTCACTCAGACTCACTCAGACTCACTCACTCACTCACTCAGACTCACTCACCCTCTCTGACTCACTCACTCAGACTCACTCACTCAGACTCACTCAGACTCACTCACTCAGACTCACTCACTCAGACTCACTCACTCAGACTCACTCAGACTCACTCACTCAGACTCACTCACTCACTCAGACTCACTCACTCACTCTGACTGACTCACTCAGACTCACTCAGACTCACTCACTCACTCACTCAGACTCACTCACTCAGACTCACTCACTCACTCAGACTCACTCACTCAGACTCACTCACTCAGACTCACTCACTCACTCAGACTCACTCACTCAGACTCACTCAGACTCACTCAGACTCACTCACTCACTCAGACTCACTCACTCACTCAGACTCACTCACTCAGACTCACTCACTCAGACTCACTCACTCAGACTCACTCACCCTCTCTGACTCACTCACTCAGACTCACTCACTCTCTCTGACTCACTCACTCACTCAGACTCACTCACTCAGACTCACTTACTCAGACTCACTCAGACTCACTCACTCACTCAGACTCACTCACTCAGACTCACTCACTCACTCAGACTCACTCAGACTCACTCACTCACTCAGACTCACTCACTCAGACTCACTCACTCACTCAGACTCACTCACTCAGACTCACTCACTCAGACTCACTCACTCACTCAGACTCACTCACTCACTCACTCAGACTCACTCAGACTCACTCACTCACTCAGACTCACTCAGACTCACTCAGACTCTCTCACTCACTCAGACTCACTCACTCAGACTCACTCACTCAGACTCACTCACTCAGACTCACTCACTCACTCTGACTCACTCACTCAGACTCACTCAGACTCACTCACTCACTCAGACTCACTCACTCAGACTCACTCACTCAGACTCACTCAGACTCACTCACTCAGACTCACTCAGACTCACTCACTCACTCAGACTCACTCACTCACTCAGACTCACTCAGACTCACTCACTCAGACTCACTCACTCACTCAGACTCACTCAGACTCACTCACTCACTCAGACTCACTCACTCAGACTCACTCACTCACTCAGACTCACTCAGACTCACTCACTCAGACTCACTCACTCACTCAGACTCACTCACTCAGACTCACTCACTCACTCAGACTCACTCAGACTCACTCACTCAGACTCACTCACTCACTCAGACTCACTCACTCAGACTCACTCACTCACTCAGACTCACTCACTCACTCACTCTGACTCACTCACTCAGACTCACTCAGACTCACTCACTCACTCAGACTCACTCACTCACTCAGACTCACTCACTCACTCACTCACTCAGACTCACTCACTCAGACTCACTCACTCACTCAGACTCACTCACTCAGACTCACTCACTCACTCAGACTCACTCAGACTCACTCACTCAGACTCACTCACTCACTCAGACTCACTCACTCACTCACTCAGACTCACTCACTCACTCACTCTGACTCACTCACTCAGACTCACTCAGACTCACTCACTCACTCAGACTCACTCAGACTCACTCACTCACTCTGACTCACTCACTCAGACTCACTCAGACTCACTCACTCACTCAGACTCACTCAGACTCACTCACTCAGACTCACTCACTCACTCACTCAGACTCACTCAGACTCACTCACTCACTCAGACTCACTCACTTACTCTGACTCACTCACTCAGACTCACTCACTCACTCACTCTGACTCACTCACTCAGACTCACTCACTCAGACTCACTCACTCAGACTCACTCACTCAGACTCACTCACTCACTCAGACTCACTCACTCAGACTCACTCACTCACTCTGACTCACTCACTCAGACTCACTCACTCACTCAGACTCACTCACTCAGACTCACTCAGACTCACTCACTCACTCAGACTCACTCCCTCACTCAGACTCACTCACTCACTCACTCTGACTCACTCACTCAGACTCACTCAGACTCACTCACTCACTCAGACTCACTCACTCAGACTCACTCACTCAGACTCACTCAGACTCACTCACTCACTCAGACTCACTCAGACTCACTCACTCACTCAGACTCACTCACCCTCTCTGACTCACTCACTCAGACTCACTCACTCTCTCTGACTCACTCACTCACTCAGACTCACTCACTCAGACTCACTTACTCAGACTCACTCAGACTCACTCACTCAGACTCACTCACTCACTCAGACTCACTCACTCACTCTGACTCACTCACTCAGACTCACTCAGACTCACTCACTCACTCAGACTCACTCAGACTCACTCACTCAGACTCACTCACTCACTCTGACTCACTCACTCAGACTCACTCACTCAGACTCACTCACTCAGACTCACTCAGACTCACTCACTCAGACTCACTCACTCACTCTGACTCACTCACTCAGACTCACTCACTCACTCACTCACTCTGACTCACTCACTCAGACTCACTCACTCACTCAGACTCACTCAGACTCACTCAGACTCACTCACTCAGACTCACTCACTCACTCAGACTCACTCACTCAGACTCACTCAGACTCACTCACTCAGACTCACTCACTCTGACTCACTCACTCAGACTCACTCACTCACTCAGACTCACTCACTCAGACTCACTCAGACTCACTCTCTCACTCTGACTCACTCACTCAGACTCACTCACTCAGACTCACTCACTCTGACTCACTCACTCTGACTCACTCACTCAGACTCACTCAGACTCACTCACTCACTCACTCAGACTCACTCACTCAGACTCACTCAGACTCACTCAGACTCACTCAGACTCACTCACTCAGACTCACTCACTCAGACTCACTCAGACTCACTCACTCAGACTCACTCACTCACTCTGACTCACTCACTCAGACTCACTCACTCAGACTCACTCAGACTCACTCACTCACTCAGACTCACTCAACTCACTCAGACTCACTCACTCACTCACTCTGACTCACTCACTCAGACTCACTCACTCACTCAGACTCACTCAGACTCACTCACTCAGACTCACTCACTCACTCACTCAGACTCACTCAGACTCACTCACTCACTCAGACTCACTCACTCACTCAGACTCACTCACTCACTCTGACTCACTCACTCACTCTGACTCACTCACTCAGACTCACTCACTCACTCACTCTGACTCACTCACTCAGACTCACTCACTCAGACTCACTCACTCAGACTCACTCAGACTCACTCACTCAGACTCACTCACTCACTCAGACTCACTCACTCAGACTCACTCACTCACTCTGACTCACTCACTCAGACTCACTCACTCACTCAGACTCACTCACTCTGACTCACTCACTCAGACTCACTCACTCAGACTCACTCAGACTCACTCACTCACTCAGACTCACTCACTCACTCAGACTCACTCACTCACTCACTCTGACTCACTCACTCAGTCTCACTCAGACTCACTCACTCACTCAGACTCACTCACTCAGACTCACTCACTCAGACTCACTCAGACTCACTCACTCACTCAGACTCACTCAGACTCACTCACTCACTCACTCAGACTCACTCACCCTCTCTGACTCACTCACTCAGACTCACTCACTCAGACTCACTCAGACTCACTCACTCAGACTCACTCACTCAGACTCACTCAGACTCACTCACTCAGACTCACTCACTCACTCAGACTCACTCACTCACTCTGACTCACTCACTCAGACTCACTCAGACTCACTCACTCACTCACTCAGACTCACTCACTCAGACTCACTCACTCACTCAGACTCACTCACTCAGACTCACTCACTCAGACTCACTCACTCACTCAGACTCACTCACTCAGACTCACTCAGACTCACTCAGACTCACTCACTCACTCAGACTCACTCACTCACTCAGACTCACTCACTCAGACTCACTCACTCAGACTCACTCACCCTCTCTGACTCACTCACTCAGACTCACTCACTCTCTCTGACTCACTCACTCACTCAGACTCACTCACTCAGACTCACTTACTCAGACTCACTCAGACTCACTCACTCACTCAGACTCACTCACTCAGACTCACTCACTCACTAAGACTCACTCAGACTCACTCACTCACTCAGACTCACTCACTCAGACTCACTCACTCACTCAGACTCACTCACTCAGACTCACTCACTCAGACTCACTCACTCAGACTCACTCACTCACTCAGACTCACTCACTCACTCACTCAGACTCACTCAGACTCACTCACTCACTCAGACTCACTCAGACTCACTCAGACTCTCTCACTCACTCAGACTCACTCACTCAGACTCACTCACTCAGACTCACTCACTCAGACTCACTCACTCACTCTGACTCACTCACTCAGACTCACTCAGACTCACTCACTCACTCAGACTCACTCACTCAGACTCACTCACTCAGACTCACTCAGACTCACTCACTCAGACTCACTCAGACTCACTCACTCACTCAGACTCACTCACTCACTCAGACTCACTCAGACTCACTCACTCAGACTCACTCACTCACTCAGACTCACTCAGACTCACTCACTCACTCAGACTCACTCACTCAGACTCACTCACTCACTCAGACTCACTCAGACTCACTCACTCAGACTCACTCACTCACTCAGACTCACTCACTCAGACTCACTCACTCACTCAGACTCACTCAGACTCACTCACTCAGACTCACTCACTCAGACTCACTCACTCAGACTCACTCACTCACTCACTCTGACTCACTCACTCAGACTCACTCAGACTCACTCACTCACTCAGACTCACTCACTCACTCAGACTCACTCACTCACTCACTCACTCAGACTCACTCACTCAGACTCACTCACTCACTCAGACTCACTCACTCAGACTCACTCACTCACTCAGACTCACTCAGACTCACTCACTCAGACTCACTCACTCACTCAGACTCACTCACTCACTCAGACTCACTCACTCACTCACTCTGACTCACTCACTCAGACTCACTCAGACTCACTCACTCACTCAGACTCACTCAGACTCACTCACTCACTCTGACTCACTCACTCAGACTCACTCAGACTCACTCACTCACTCAGACTCACTCAGACTCACTCACTCAGACTCACTCACTCACTCAGACTCACTCAGACTCACTCACTCACTCAGACTCACTCACTCACTCTGACTCACTCACTCAGACTCACTCACTCACTCACTCTGACTCACTCACTCAGACTCACTCACTCAGACTCACTCACTCAGACTCACTCACTCAGACTCACTCACTCACTCAGACTCACTCACTCAGACTCACTCACTCACTCTGACTCACTCACTCAGACTCACTCACTCACTCAGACTCACTCACTCAGACTCACTCAGACTCACTCACTCACTCAGACTCACTCCCTCACTCAGACTCACTCACTCACTCACTCTGACTCACTCACTCAGACTCACTCAGACTCACTCACTCACTCAGACTCACTCACTCAGACTCACTCACTCAGACTCACTCAGACTCACTCACTCACTCAGACTCACTCAGACTCACTCACTCACTCAGACTCACTCACCCTCTCTGACTCACTCACTCAGACTCACTCACTCTCTCTGACTCACTCACTCACTCAGACTCACTCACTCAGACTCACTTACTCAGACTCACTCAGACTCACTCACTCAGACTCACTCACTCACTCAGACTCACTCACTCACTCTGACTCACTCACTCAGACTCACTCAGACTCACTCACTCACTCAGACTCACTCAGACTCACTCACTCAGACTCACTCACTCACTCTGACTCACTCACTCAGACTCACTCACTCAGACTCACTCACTCAGACTCACTCAGACTCACTCACTCAGACTCACTCACTCACTCTGACTCACTCACTCAGACTCACTCACTCACTCACTCACTCTGACTCACTCACTCAGACTCACTCACTCACTCAGACTCACTCAGACTCACTCAGACTCACTCACTCAGACTCACTCACTCACTCAGACTCACTCACTCAGACTCACTCAGACTCACTCACTCAGACTCACTCACTCTGACTCACTCACTCAGACTCACTCACTCACTCAGACTCACTCACTCAGACTCACTCAGACTCACTCTCTCACTCTGACTCACTCACTCAGACTCACTCACTCAGACTCACTCACTCTGACTCACTCACTCTGACTCACTCACTCAGACTCACTCAGACTCACTCACTCACTCACTCAGACTCACTCACTCAGACTCACTCAGACTCACTCAGACTCACTCAGACTCACTCACTCAGACTCACTCACTCAGACTCACTCAGACTCACTCACTCAGACTCACTCACTCACTCAGACTCACTCACTCAGACTCACTCAGACTCACTCAGACTCACTCACTCAGACTCACTCTGACTCACTCACTCACTCAGACTCACTCAGACTCACTCACACTCTCTCTCACTCAGACTCACTCACTCAGACTCACTCACTCAGACTCACTCACTCAGACTCACTCACTCACTCACACTCACTCACTCACTCACTCTGACTCACTCACTCTGACTCACTCACTCAGACTCACTCACTCTCTCTGACTCACTCTCTCTGACTCACTCTCTCACTCAGACTCACTCACTCAGACTCACTCACTCAGACTCACTCACTCACTCAGACTCACTCAGACTCACTCAGACTCACTCACTCAGACTCACTCTGACTCACTCACTCACTCAGACTCACTCAGACTCACTCACACTCTCTCTCACTCAGACTCACTCACTCACTCAGACTCACTCACTCAGACTCACTCAGACTCACTCACTCAGACTCACTCAGACTCACTCACTCAGACTCACTCACTCAGACTCACTCAGACTCACTCACTCAGACTCACTCACTCAGACTCACTCACTCAGACTCACTCACTCACTCAGACTCACTCACTCACTCACTCTGACTCACTCACTCTGACTCACTCACTCAGACTCACTCACTCTCTCTGACTCACTCTCTCTGACTCACTCTCTCACTCAGACTCACTCACTCAGACTCACTCACTCAGACTCACTCACTCACTCAGACTCACTCACTCACTCACTCTGACTCACTCACTCAGACTCACTCAGACTCACTCACTCAGACTCACTCACTCACTCAGACTCACTCAGACTCACTCACTCAGACTCACTCAAACTCACTCACTCACTCTGACTCACTCACTCAGACTCACTTACTCAGACTCACTCAGACTCACTCACTCAGACTCACTCAGACTCACTCACTCAGACTCACTCACTCAGACTCACTCACTCACTCACTCTGACTCACTCACTCAGACTCACTCAGACTCACTTACTCACTGACTCACTCACTCACTCAGACTCACTCACTCAGACTCACTCACTCAGACTCACTCACTCACTCAGACTCACTCACTCAGACTCACTCAGACTCACTCAGACTCACTCACTCACTCAGACTCACTCACTGACTCAGACTCACTCACTCAGACTCACTCACTCACTCAGACTCACTCACTCAGACTCACTCAGACTCACTCACTCACTGACTCACTCACTCACTCAGACTCACTCACTCACTCAGACTCACTCACTCAGACTCACTCACGCACTCAGACTCACTCACTCAGACTCACTCACTCAGACTCACTCACTCAGACTCACTCAGACTCACTCACTCACTCAGACTCACTCACTCAGACTCACTCACTCACTCAGACTCACTCACTCAGACTCACTCACTCAGACTCACTCACTCAGACTCACTCAGACTCACTCAGACTCACTCACTCAGACTCACTCACTCAGACTCACTCACTCAGACTCACTCTCTCACTCAGACTCACTCACTCAGACTCACTCAGACTCACTCACTCAGACTCACTCACTCAGACTCACTCAGACTCACTCACTCACTCACTCAGACTCACTCACTCACTCAGACTCACTCACTCACTCAGACTCACTCAGACTCACTCAGACTCACTCACTCAGACTCACTCACTCAGACTCACTCACTCACTCAGACTCACTCACTCAGACTCACTCAGACTCACTCAGACTCACTCACTCACTCAGACTCACTCACTCAGACTCACTCACTCAGACTCACTCACTCACTCAGACTCACTCAGACTCACTCACTCAGACTCACTCACTCACTCTGAATCACTCACTCAGACTCACTCACTCAGACTCACTCACTCAGACTCACTCAGACTCACTCACTCAGACTCACTCACTCACTCTGACTCACTCACTCAGACTCACTCACTCAGACTCACTCACTCACTCACTCTGACTCACTCACTCAGACTCACTCACTCACTCAGACTCACTCAGACTCACTCAGACTCACTCACTCAGACTCACTCACTCACTCAGACTCACTCACTCAGACTCACTCAGACTCACTCACTCAGACTCACTCACTCTGACTCACTCACTCAGACTCACTCACTCACTCAGACTCACTCACTCAGACTCACTCAGACTCACTCTCTCACTCTGACTCACTCACTCAGACTCACTCACTCAGACTCACTCACTCTGACTCACTCACTCTGACTCACTCACTCAGACTCACTCAGACTCACTCACTCAGACTCACTCAGACTCACTCAGACTCACTCACTCAGACTCACCCACTCAGACTCACTCACTCACTCAGACTCACTCACTCACTCAGACTCACTCACTCAGACTCACTCAGACTCACTCACTCACTGACTCACTCACTCACTCAGACTCACTCACTCACTCAGACTCACTCACTCAGACTCACTCACTCAGACTCACTCACTCAGACTCACTCACTCAGACTCACTCACTCAGACTCACTCACTCAGACTCACTCACTCACTCAGACTCACTCACTCAGACTCACTCACTCACTCAGACTCACTCACTCAGACTCACTCACTCAGACTCACTCAGACTCACTCACTCAGACTCACTCACTCAGACTCACTCACTCAGACTCACTCACTCAGACTCACTCAGACTCACTCACTCAGACTCACTCACTCACTCAGACTCACTCACTCAGACTCACTCACTCAGACTCACTCACTCAGACTCACTCAGACTCACTCACTCAGACTCACTCACTCAGACTCACTCACTCAGACTCACTCAGACTCACTCACTCAGACTCACTCACTCAGACTCACTCAGACTCACTCACTCACTCAGACTCACTCACTCACTCAGACTCACTCACTCACTCAGACTCACTCAGACTCACTCAGACTCACTCAGACTCACTCACTCAGACTCACTCACTCAGACTCACTCACTCAGACTCACTCACTCACTCAGACTCACTCACTCAGACTCACTCAGACTCACTCAGACTCACTCACTCACTCAGACTCACTCACTCACTCAGACTCACTCACTCAGACTCACTCACTCAGACTCACTCACTCAGACTCACTCACTCACTCAGACTCACTCACTCACTCAGACTCACTCACTCACTCAGACTCACTCACTCAGACTCACTCACTCAGACTCACTCACTCAGACTCACTCACTCACTCAGACTCACTCACTCAGACTCACTCAGACTCACTCAGACTCACTCACTCACTCAGACTCACTCACTCACTCAGACTCACTCACTCAGACTCACTCACTCAGACTCACTCACTCAGACTCACTCACTCACTCAGACTCACTCACTCACTCAGACTCACTCACTCACTCAGACTCACTCACTCAGACTCACTCACTCACTCAGACTCACTCACTCAGACTCACTCACTCAGACTCACTCACTCAGACTCACTCACTCAGACTCACTCACTCAGACTCACTCACTCAGACTCACTCACTCAGACTCACTCACTCAGACTCACTCAGACTCACTCAGACTCACTCACTCACTCAGACTCACTCACTCACTCAGACTCACTCACTCAGACTCACTCACTCAGACTCACTCACTCACTCAGACTCACTCACTCACTCAGACTCACTCACTCAGACTCACTCACTCAGACTCACTCACTCAGACTCACTCACTCACTCAGACTCACTCACTCAGACTCACTCAGACTCACTCAGACTCACTCACTCACTCAGACTCACTCACTCAGACTCACTCAGACTCACTCAGACTCACTCACTCACTCAGACTCACTCACTCACTCAGACTCACTCACTCAGACTCACTCACTCAGACTCACTCACTCAGACTCACTCACTCACTCAGACTCACTCACTCACTCAGACTCACTCACTCAGACTCACTCAGACTCACTCAGACTCACTCACTCACTCAGACTCACTCACTCACTCAGACTCACTCACTCAGACTCACTCAGACTCACTCACTCACTGACTCACTCACTCACTCAGACTCACTCACTCAGACTCACTCAGACTCACTCAGACTCACTCACTCACTCAGACTCACTCACTCACTCAGACTCACTCACTCAGACTCACTCACTCAGACTCACTCACTCAGACTCACTCACTCACTCAGACTCACTCACTCACTCAGACTCACTCACTCAGACTCACTCACTCAGACTCACTCACTCAGACTCACTCACTCACTCAGACTCACTCACTCAGACTCACTCACTCAGACTCACTCACTCACTCAGACTCACTCACTCAGACTCACTCACTCAGACTCACTCACTCAGACTCACTCACTCAGACTCACTCACTCACTCAGACTCACTCAGACTCACTCACTCACTCAGACTCACTCACTCACTCAGACTCACTCACTCAGACTCACTCACTCAGACTCACTCACTCACTCAGACTCACTCACTCACTCAGACTCACTCACTCACTCAGACTCACTCACTCAGACTCACTCACTCAGACTCACTCACTCAGACTCACTCACTCACTCAGACTCACTCACTCAGACTCACTCAGACTCACTCAGACTCACTCACTCACTCAGACTCACTCACTCAGACTCACTCAGACTCACTCAGACTCACTCACTCACTCAGACTCACTCACTCACTCAGACTCACTCACTCAGACTCACTCACTCAGACTCACTCACTCAGACTCACTCACTCACTCAGACTCACTCACTCACTCAGACTCACTCACTCACTCAGACTCACTCACTCAGACTCACTCACTCAGACTCACTCACTCAGACTCACTCACTCACTCAGACTCACTCACTCACTCAGACTCACTCACTCAGACTCACTCACTCAGACTCACTCACTCAGACTCACTCACTCACTCAGACTCACTCACTCAGACTCACTCACTCAGACTCACTCACTCAGACTCACTCACTCACTCAGACTCACTCACTCAGACTCACTCACTCAGACTCACTCACTCAGACTCACTCACTCAGACTCACTCACTCACTCAGACTCACTCAGACTCACTCACTCACTCAGACTCACTCACTCACTCAGACTCACTCAGACTCACTCACTCACTCAGACTCACTCACTCACTCAGACTCACTCAGACTCACTCACTCACTCAGACTCACTCACTCAGACTCACTCAGACTCACTCAGACTCACTCACTCACTCAGACTCACTCACTCACTCAGACTCACTCACTCAGACTCACTCACTCAGACTCACTCACTCAGACTCACTCACTCACTCAGACTCACTCACTCACTCAGACTCACTCACTCACTCAGACTCACTCACTCAGACTCACTCACTCAGACTCACTCACTCAGACTCACTCACTCACTCAGACTCACTCACTCACTCAGACTCACTCACTCAGACTCACTCACTCAGACTCACTCACTCAGACTCACTCACTCACTCAGACTCACTCACTCACTCAGACTCACTCAGACTCACTCAGACTCACTCAGACTCACTCACTCAGACTCACTCAGACTCACTCACTCACTCAGACTCACTCACTCAGACTCACTCAGACTCACTCACTCTGATGCCCTTCCCCATGTGAGGACACAGGGCAGCCGCGAGGGGCGGAGCTTCAGCCGCGAGGGGCGGGGCATCAGCAGCAGCAAGGGGCGGGGCATCAGCAGCCGCCAGGGGCGGGGCATCAGCAGCCGCCAGGGGCGGGGCATCAGCAGCCGCGAGGGGCGGGGCATCAGCAGCCACGAGGGGCGGGGCATCAGCAGCAGCAAGGGGCGGGGCATCAGCAGCAGCGAGGGGCGGGGCATCAGCAGCCGCCAGGGGCGGGGCATCAGCAGCCGCCAGGGGCGGGGCATCAGCAGCCGCGAGGGGCGGGGCATCAGCAGCAGCAAGGGGCGGGGCATCAGCAGCCGCGAGGAGCGGGGCATCAGCAGCAGCGAGGGGCGGGGCATCAGGAGCAGCGAGGGGCGGGGCAGCAGCAGCAGCGAGGGGCGGGGCATCAGCAGCAGCGAGGGGCGGGGCATCAGCCACGGGGGGCGGGGCATCAGCAGCGAGGGGCGGGGAATCAGCCGCGAGGGGCGGGGCTTCAGCCGCGCTGGGTGGTCCAGCGATGAGGAGCCGGGCAGCTCCAAACCTCATTAGCATAATTAATGCGTGACGTAGCACGCCCTCGTGGTTCATGGTTCTATCTCATTAACATAATTTATGTGCCGCCACCCAATTGGTCCGTGCAAGCATTGACGACATGAACATAAATTTTGATTTAAAGCTTTCGTGACTGCAGTAATTCATATTCTTAGTTTTTTCGGTAAAGTCACGTTGAAGAGAAACAACAAAAAATATATAAAACAATAAAAACATTCTCACGACGTTTCGACCATAACTCAAACGGTCATCATCAGGTGTGTCGGTTTGCATAAATTTATTTTGAAAACGGCATATTTATTTATATATATATAAAAAAATAACGTTTGCGTCACGCGCAACGATTGGCAGTTTGCCCAGGACTAGTCCATCTATAAAAATAGACATTAACATAATGTATGTTTGACGTCACGCACCCCCCCCCATCCGTGACCCACGCATGCTCCGCGACCTCATCAACATAATTTACGCGTGGCGCCGTACACCACATTGGCCCATGCCAAGCGTCAATCGCAATTAACATAATTTATGTGAGGAGGGTTTTTATTATTGCTGCCGCTGAACATTAACATAATTTATGTGAGGAGGGTTTTATTATTATCGCTGCCGCTGAACATTAACATAATTTATGTGAGGAGGGTTTTATTATTGTTGCTGCCGCTGAACATTAACATAATTTATGTTTGACGAAGTGGCTGCAGATGCCAGCGGATTCCTCCGCTGCTGAAACAATTTAAATAAATAAACACATTGCCCCTCGTGGTCCTGAGTGCTCATTAACATAATTTATTCCGGTAGAAGTCTTCCGTAACCGGTAGGAGTCTTCCGGCAGAGGAATTGGCGTTCATTTACCCCTCATTCCGCCTACTTCCCAAACCGGTAGACATCTTCCGGAAGTGAAGTCCGGGTTCAGTAACTCCCCATCAACGTCTTCCTAAACCGGTAGACATCTTCCAGAAGAGAAGTCCGTGTTCAGTAACCCCTCTTCTACGTCTTCCCAAACCGGTAGACATCTTCCGGAAGAGATTTCTTCCTTAAACGGTAGACGTCTTCCGGCAGAGCAGCTCGCGTTCAGTAACCCTCTACCGATTCCGGCAGATGTCCTACCGCAGAGCGGTGGCCATCTTCCTAACCCAGCAGACATCTTCCGGAAGACATCTTCCTAATCCGGTAGATATCTTCGGAAACAGGCAGACGTCTTCCGGCAGAGTAGCCCGCGTTCAATAACCCGCCCGCTACCGATTCCGGCAGACGTCTTCCGGCAGAGAGGAATGAATGGGCGTGGTGCCGCTGATGCTGATTCTGGCGCTGGTGCCGGAACGTCGGCTGCAGCGACTGCAGCTGCTGGAGCCACGGCAGGAGGAGAGGGAGGTGGACGAGGCGGTGGCGGTGGCTGGCGGTGGTGAGGATCAGCAGCTGCATCATCATCATCAGCTTCATCATCAGCATCAGCTGCACCATCATCATCAGCTGCATCATCATCACCACCACCATCATCAGCTGCACCATCCTCATCAGCTGCATCATCATCAGCTGCATCATCATCATCATCCTTAGCTGCACCACCATCATCAGCTGCATCATCACCACCACCATCATCAGCTGCACCATCACCATCAGCTGCATCATCATCACCACCACCATCATCAGCTGCATCATCACCACCACCATCATCATCACCACCACCATCATCAGCTGCATTACCATCAGCTGCATTATCATCATCAGCTGCATCATCATCATCATCACTACCACCATCATCAGCTGCACCATCACCATCAGCTGCATCACCATCATCATCAGCTGCACCATCATCAGCTGCATCATCACCACCACCATCATCAGCTGCATCATCACCACCACCATCATCACCACCACCATCATCAGCTGCATCACCATCAGCTGCATCATCATCAGCTGCATCATCATCACTACCACCATCATCAGCTGCACCATCACCATCAGCTGCATCACCATCATCATCAGCTGCACCATCACCATCAGCTGCATCATCATCATCACCACCATCATCAACTGCATCATCACCATCAGCTGCACCATCATCATTAGCTGCATCATCATCATCATCATCACCACCATCATCAGCTGCATCATCATCATCACCATCATCAGCATCATCACCATCGTCAGCTACACCATCATCAGCAGCTGCATCATCATCACCATCATCATAAGCTGCATCATCATCATCAGCTGGATCATCACCATCATCAGCATCATCATCAGCAGCAGCTGCATCATCATGATCAGCTGCATTATCATCATCATCATCACCATCAGCTGCATCATCATCAGCATCGCCACCATCATCATCAGCATCATCAGCAGCTGCATCATCATGATCAGCTGCATTATCATCATCACCATCAGCAGCATCATCAGCTGCACTCACTCACCCACTCACTCACCCTCTCACTCACTCACCAACTCACCCACCCACTCACTCATCCACCCACTCACTCACTCATCCACCCACTCACTCACCCACTCACTCACCCACCCACTCACTCACCCACTCACTCACCCACTCACTCACTCACCCACTCACCCACCCACTCACTCACCCACTCACTCACTCATCCACCCACCTACCCCCTCACTCACTCACCCATCCACTCACTCACCCATCCACCCACTTATTCACTCACCCACCCACTCACTCACTCACCCACCCACCCACTAACCCACTCACCCACCCACTCACCCACCCATCCACTCACCCACTCACTCACTCACCCACCCACCCACTCACCCACTCACCCACTCATTCACTCACCCATCCACTTACCCACCCACTCACTCACCCACTCACTCACCCATCCACCCACATACTCACCTATCCACTCACTCACCCTTCCACCCACCCACTCACTCACCCACCCACTCACTCACCCACCCACTAACTCAGTCACCCACTCACTCACCCACTCACTCACTCACCCACTCACTCACTCACCCATTCACTCACCCACTCACTCACCCACTCACTCACTCACCCAACCACTCACCCACTCACTCACCCATTCACTCACCCACTTACTCACTCACTCACCACTCACTCACTCATCCACACACTCACTCATTCACTCACCCACTCACCCACTCACTCACCCATCCACTTACCCACCCACCCACTCACTCACCCACTCACCCACTCATTCACTCACCCATCCACTTACCCACCCACTCACTCACCCACTCACTCACCCATCCACCCACATACTCACCTATCCACTCACTCACCCTTCCACCCACCCACTCACTCACCCACCCACTCACTCACCCACCCACTCACTCAGTCACCCACTCACTCACCCACTCACTCACTCACCCACTCACTCACTCACTCACCCATTCACTCACCCACTCACTCACCCACTCACTCACTCACCCAACCACTCACCCACTCACTCACCCATTCACTCACCCACTTACTCACTCACTCACCACTCACTCACTCATCCACACACTCACTCATTCACTCACCCACTCACCCACTCACTCACCCATCCACTTACCCACCCACCCACTCACTCACCCACTCACTCACTCACTCATCCACCCACTTACTCACCTATCCACTCAATCACCCTTCCACCCACTCACTCACCCACCCACTCACCCACCCACTCAACCATTCACTCACTCACCATTTCACACACCCAGCCACTCACTCACCCACTCACCCACTCACCCACTCACCCACTCACTCACTCACCCACTCACTCACTCACCCACTCACTCACCCACTCACTCACTCACTCACCCACTCACTCACCCACTCACTCACTCACCCATTCACTCACTCACACACACACAAAGAACCCCCAGGTAGCCTCTAGCAGAGGTGTAAGGGCAAGAGCGGTTCGAAGCACACAGACACACAAACACACACACAAACTCTACACTACACTATACACTACACTACTATACACTACACTATACACTACTATACACTACACTATACACTACACTACTATACACTACACTACTATACACTACACTATACACTACACTATACACCACACTATACACTACACTACTATACACTACACTATACACTACTATACACTACACTATACACTACACTACTATACACTACACTACTATACTCTACACTATACACTACACTATACACTACACTATACACTACACTACTATACACAACACTATACACTCCACTACACTACTATACACTACACTATACACTACACTACACTGCTATACACTACACTATACACTACACTACACTACTATACACTACACTATACACTACTATATACTACACTACTATACACTACACTATACACTACACTACACTATACACTACACTACTATATACTACACTTCACTATACACTCTATACTACACTATACACTACACTACTATACACTACACACTACACTACACTACTATATACTACACTATACACTACACACTACACTACTATACACTACACTATACACTACACTACTACACACTACACTGCACTATACACTACACTACTATATACTATACACTACACTATACACTACACTACTATACACTACACTACTATACACTACACTATACACTACACTATACACTACACTATACACCACACTATACACTACACTACTATACACTACACTATACACTACTATACACTACACTATACACTACACTACTATACACTACACTACTATACTCTACACTATACACTACACTATACACTACACTATACACTACACTACTATACACAACACTATACACTCCACTACACTACTATACACTACACTATACACTACACTACACTGCTATACACTACACTATACACTACACTACTATACACTACACTATACACTACTATATACTACACTACTATACACTACACTACACTATACACTACACTACTATATACTACACTTCACTATACACTCTATACTACACTATACACTACACTACTATACACTACACACTACACTACTATATACTACACTATACACTACACACTACACTACTATACACTACACTATACACTACACTACTACACACTACACTGCACTATACACTACACTACTATATACTATACACTACACTATACACTACACTACTATACACTACACTACTATACACTACACTATACACTACTATACACTACACTATACACTATACTACTATATACTACACTATACACTACACTACTATACACTACACTATACACTACTATACACTACACTATACACTACACTATACACTACTATACACTACACTATACACTACTATACACTACACTATACACTACACTACTATACACTACACTACACTATACACTACACTATACACTGCACTACACTATACACTACTATATACAACACTACACTACTATATACTACACTATACACTACACTATACACTACACTACTATATACTACACTACTACACACTACACTACACTATACACTACACTATACACTACACTATACACTACACTATACACTACTACACTACTATATACTACACTATACACTACACTATACACTACTATACACCACACTACTACACACTACACTACTATACACTACACTACTATACACTACACTACTACTATACACTACACTAAACACTACAATACTATACACTACTACTATACACTACACTATACACTACAATACTATACACTACACTATACACTACTATACACTACACTATACACTACACTATACACTACACACTACACTATACACTACACTACACACTACACTATACACTACACTATACACTACTATACACTACTACACTACTATACACTACACTATACACTACTACACTACTATACACTACACTGTACACTACACTATACACTACTACACTACCATACACTACACTACTACACACTACACTACTATACACTACAGTATACACTACACTACTATACACTACACTATGATACACTACACTACTACACACTACACTATACACTACAATACTATACACTACTACTATACACTACAATACTATACACTACTACTATACACTACACTATACACTACACTACTATACACTACACTACTATACACTACACTATTCACTACACTACTATACACTACACTATACACTACACTATACACGACACTAAACACTACTATACACTACACTACTACACACTACACTACTATACACTACACTACTATACACTACACTACTACTATACACTACACTATACACTACACTATACACTACACTATACACTACACTACACTATACACTACACTACACACTACACTATACACTACACTATACACTACTATACACCACACTATACACTACACTATACACTACACTATACACTACACTACTATACACTTCACTATACACTACACTATACACTACACTATACACTACACTATACACTACACTCCTATACACTACACTACTATACACTACACTATACACTCCACTACACTACTATACACTACACTATACACTACACTACACTGCTATACACTACACTATACACTACACTATACACTACACTGCTATACACTACACTATACACTACACTATACACTACACTATACACTACACTACACTACTATACACTACACTATACACTACTATATACTACACTACTATACACTACACTATACACTACACTACACTATACACTACACTACTATATACTACACTTCACTATACACTCTATACTACACTATACACTACACTACTATACACTACACACTACACAACACTACTATATACTACACTATACACTACACACTACACTACTATACACTACACTATACACTACACTACTACACACTACACTGCACTATACACTACACTACTATATACTATACACTACACTATACACTACACTACTATACACTACACTACTATACACTAGACTATACACTACTATACACTACACTATACTACTATATACTACACTATACACTACACTACTATACACTACACTATACACTACTATACACTACACTATACACTACACTATACACTACTATACACTACTATACACTACACTATACACTACACTACTATACACTACACTACACTATACACTACACTACACTATACACTACTATATACAACACTACACTACTATATACTACACTATACACTACACTACTATATACTACACTACTACACACTACACTACACTATACACTACACTATACACTACACTATACACTACACTATACACTACTATACACTACACTATACACTACTACACTACTATATACTACACTATACACTACACTATACACTACTATACACCACACTACTACACACTACACTACTATACACTACACTACTATACACTACACTACTACTATACACTACACTATACACTACAATACTATACACTACACTATACACTACAATACTATACACTACACTATACACTACTATACACTACACTATACACTACACTACACACTACACTACACTATACACTACACTATACACTACACTACACACTACACTATACACTACACTATACACTACTATACACTACTACACTACTATACACTACACTATACACTACTACACTACTATACACTACACTGTACACTACACTATACACTACTACACTACTATACACTACACTACTACACACTACACTACTATACACTACAGTATACACTACACTACTATACACTACACTATGATACACTACACTACTACTATACACTACACTATACACTACAATACTATACTCTACTACTATACACTACAATACTATACACTACTACTATACACTACACTATACACTACACTATACACTACACTACTATACACTACACTACTATACACTACACTATTCACTACACTACTATACACTACACTATACACTACACTATACACTACACTACTACACACTACACTACTATACACTACACTACTATACACTACACTACTACTATACACTACACTATACACTACACTATACACTACACTACACTATACACTACACTATACACTACACTATACACTACTATACACCACACTATATACTAAACTGCTATACACTACACTATACACTACACTATACACTACACTATACACTACACTATACACTACACTACTATACACTTCACTATACACTACACTATACACTACACTATACACTACACTATACACTACACTACTACACACTACACTAAACACTACACTATACACTACACTATACACTAAAATATACACTACAATATACACTATACACTACACTATACACTACACTATACACTACACTACACTATACACTACACTATACACTACACTATACACTACTATACACTACACTATACACTACACTATACACTACTATACACTACACTATACACTACACTATACACTACACTATACACTACACTACTACACACTACACTATACACTACACTATACACTACACACTATACACTACACTATACACTTCACTATACACTACACTATGCACTACTATACACTATACACTACACTATACACTACACTATACACTACACTATACACTACACTACACACTACACTATACACTACAATATACACTACACTATACACTACACTATACACTACACTACTACACACTACACTATACACTACACTATACACTACACACTACACTATACACTACACACTACACTACACACTACACTATACACTACACTATACACTACACTACTATATACTATACACTACACTATACACTACACTATACACTACACTACTATATACTACTATACACTACACTATACACTACACTACTATATACTGTACACTACACACTACACTATACACTACACTATACACTACACTACACACTACACTACACTATACACTACACTATACACTACACTATACACTACAATATACACTATACACTACACTATACACTATACTATACACTACACTATACTACACACTACACTACACTATACACTACAATATACACTACACTATACACTACACTATACACTACACTATACACTACACTATACACTACACTATACACTACACTATACACTACACTATACACTACACTATACACTACTATACACTACACACTACACTATACACTACACACTACACTACACACTACACTATACACTACACACTACACTACACACTACACTATACACTACACTATACACTACACTATACACTACACTACACACTACACTACACACTACACTATACACTACACTATACACTACTACACTACACTATACACTACACTATACACTACACTATACACTACACTATACACTACACTATACACTACACTACTATACACTACACTATACACTACACTATACACTACACTATACACTACACTATACACTACACTACTATACACTACACTATACACTACACTATACACTACACTATACACTACACTATACACTACACTATTTTCTATTACATTGTACCCTGCACTGTACACTACAGTGTACACTACACTGTCTAATGTAGGCTGTGCCCCGCCCCCTCTCTCAGGTGATTGGACGCCTGAGGCTCCGCCCCCTCTCTCAGGTGATTGGACACCTGAGGCTCCGCCCCCTCTCTCAGGCGATCGGACGCCTGAGGCTCCGCCCCCTCTCTCAGGTGATTTGACGCCTGAGGCTCCGCCCCCTCTCTCAGGTGGTTTGACGCCTGAGGCTCCGCCCCCTCTCTACAGGTGATTGGACGCCTGAGGCTCCGCCCCCTCTCTCTCGGGTGATTTGACGCCTGAGGCTCCGCCCCCTCTCTCAGGTGATTGGACGCCTGAGACTCCGCCCCCACTGCAATAGTCGGGAGGGCGGGACTCCCTGCCTCTACGTGCAACCGGATTGCGCAACCGGATTGCGCAACTACGAGACGCAACCGCTCGCAACTACTACACGCAACTCCGACACGCAACTAACACGCAACTAACACGCAACTAACACGCAACTAACACGCAACTCCGACACGCAACTCCGACACGCAACTAACACGCAACTAACACGCAACTAACACGCAACTGTGACACGCAACTAACACGCAACTAACACGCAACTAACACGCAACTCCGACACGCAACTCCGACACGCAACTAACACGCAACTAACACGCAACTGTGACACGCAACTAACACGCAACTGTGACACGCAACTAACACGCAACTGTGACACGCAACTGTGACACGCAACTAACACGCAACTGTGACACGCAACTGTGACACGCAACTAACACGCAACTGTGACACGCAACTAACACGCAACTAACACGCAACTAACACGCAACTAACACGCAACTGTGACACGCAACTGTGACACGCAACTAACACGCAACTGAGACATGCAACTAACACGCAACTAACACGCAACTAACACGCAACTGTGACTCGCAACTCCTGATACTACAACTATCACTGATAATAGTACTGGTACTACAACTATCACTGATAATAGTACTGGTACTATAACTATCACTGATAATAGTACTGATACTACAACTATCACTGATAATAGTACTGATACTACAACTATCACTGATAATAGTACTGATCCTATAACTATCACTGATAATAGTACTGATACTACAACTATCACTGATAATAGTACTGATACTACAACTATCACTGATAATAGTACTGATACTACAACTATCACTGATAATAGTACTGATACTACAACTATCACTGATAATAGTACTGATACTACAACTATCACTGATAATAGTACTGATACTACAACTATCACTGATAATAGTACTGATACTACAACTATCACTGATAATAATACTGATACTACAACTATCACTGATAATAGTACTGGTACTATAACTATCACTGATAATAGTACTGATACTACAACTATCACTGATAATAGTACTGATACTACAACTATCACTGATAATAGTACTGATCCTATAACTATCACTGATAATAGTACTGATACTACAACTATCACTGATAATAGTACTGATACTACAACTATCACTGATAATAGTACTGATACTACAACTATCACTGATAATAGTACTGATACTACAACTATCACTGATAATAGTACTGATACTACAACTATCACTGATAATAGTACTGATACTACAACTATCACTGATAATAGTACTGATACTACAACTATCACTGATAATAGTACTGGTACTACAACTATCACTGATAATAGTACTGATACTATAACTATCACTGATAATAGTACTGGTACTACAACTATCACTGATAATAGTACTGATACTACAACTATCACTGATAATAGTACTGGTACTACAACTATCACTGATAATAGTACTGATACTATAACTATCACTGATAATAGTACTGATACTACTGCTGATACTACAACTATCACTGATAATAGTACTGGTACTACAACTATCACTGATAATAGTACTGATACTACTGCTGATACTACTGCTGATACTACAACTATCACTGATAATAGTACTGATCCTACAACTATCACTGATAATAGTACTGATACTACTGCTGATACTACAACTATCACTGATAATAGTACTGATACTACAACTATCACTGATAATAGTACCGATACTACTGCTGATACTACAACTATCACTGATAATAGTACTGATACTACAACTATCACTGATAATAGTACTGATACTACTGCTGATACTACAACTATCACTGATAATAGTACTGATACTACAACTATCACTGATAATAGTACTGATACTACTGCTGATACTACAACTATCACTGATAATAGTACTGATACTATAACTATCACTGATAATAGTACTGATACTACTGCTGATACTACAACTATCACTGATACTAGTACTGATACTACAACTATCACTGATAATAGTACTGATACTACAACTATCACTGATAATAGTACTGATACTATAACTATCACTGATAATAGTACTGGTACTACAACTACCACTGATAATAGTACTGATACTATAACTATCACTGATAATAGTACTGATACTACAACTATCACTGATAATAGTACTGATACTACAACTATCACTGATAATAGTACTGATCCTATAACTATCACTGATAATAGTACTGATACTATAACTATCACTGGTAATAGTACTGATCCTATAACTATCACTGATAATAGTACTGGTACTACAACTATCACTGATAATAGTACTGATACTACAACTATCACTGATAATAGTACCGCTGATACTACTGCTGATACTATAACTATCACTGATAATAGTACTGATACTACAACTATCACTGATAATAGTACTGGTACTACTGCTGATACTACAACTATCACTGATAATCGTACTGATCCTACTGCTGATACTACAACTATCACTAATAATAGTACTGATACTACTGCTGATACGACTGCTGATACTACAACTATCACTGATAATAGTACTGATACTACTACTGATACTACAACTATCACTGATAATAGTACTGATCATACTGCTGATACTAGAACTATCACTGATAATAGTACCGCTGATACTACTGCTGATACTACAACTATCACTGATAATAGTACTGATCCTACTGCTGATACTACAACTATCACTGACAATAGTACTGATACTATAACTATCACTGATAATAGTACTGGTACTACAACTTTCACTGATAATAGTACCGCTGATCCTACTGCTGATACTACAACTATCACTGATAATAGTACTGATACTACTGCTGATACTACAGCTATCACTGATAATAGTACTGATACTACTGCTGATACTATAACTATCACTGATAATAGTACCGCTGATCCTACTGCTGATACTACAACTATCACTGATAATAGTACTGATACTACTGCTGATACTACAACTATCACTGATAATAGTACTGATACTACTGCTGATACTACAACTATCACTGATAATAGTACTGATACTACTGCTGATACTACAACTATCACTGATAATAGTACTAATACTACTGCTGATACTACAACTATCACTGATAATAGTACTGATCCTACAACTATCACTGATAATAGTACTGATCCTACAACTATCACTGATAATAGTACTGATACTACAACTATCACTGATAATAGTACCGCTGATCCTACTGCTGATACTACAACTATCACTGATAATAGTACTGATACTACTGCTGATACTACAACTATCACTGATAATAGTACTGATACTACTGCTGATACTACAACTATCACTGATAATAGTACCGCTGATACTACTGCTGATACTACAACTATCACTGATAATAGTACCGCTGATACTACTGCTGATACTACAACTATCACTGATAATAGTACTGATACTACTGCTGATACTACAACTATCATTGATAATAGTACTGATACTACTGCTGATACTACAACTATCACTGATAATAGTACTGATACTACTGCTGATAATAGTACCGCTGATACTACTGCTGATAACAGTACCGCTGATACTACCTACTGCTGATACTACCGCTGCTGATACTACAACTACTGATACTACAGCTGCTGATAGTACCGCTGATACTACTGCCGATACTACTGCTGATACTACTGCTGATACTACAACTACTGATACTACTACCGATAGTACTACTGATACTACTACTGATACTACTACTGCTGAAACTACTACCACTGATACAACTACTGCTGATACTACTGCTGATACTACTACCACTTATACTACTATCACTGACACTACTACTACTGATACTACTACCGCTGATACTACTACTGCTCATACTACTGCTGTTACTACTATCACTGATACTACTACCGCTGATACTACTACCGCTGATACTACTACTGCTGAAACTACTACCGCTGATACTACTACCGCTGATACTACTACCGCTGATACTACTATCACTGACACTACTATCGCTGATACTACTACCGCTGATACTACTATCGCTGATACTATCACTGATACTACTACCGCTGATACTACAACTGCTGTTACTACTACCGCTGATACTACTACCGCTCATACTACTACCGCTGATACTACTACTGTTGTTACTACTACCGCTGATACTACTACCGCTGATACTACTACCGCTGATACTACTACCGCTCATACTACTACTGCTGATACTACTACTGCTGATACCTACCGCTGATACTACTACCGCTCATACTACTACTGCTGATACTACTACTGCTGATACCTACCGCTGATACTACTACCGCTCATACTACTACCGCTGATACTACTACCGCTCATACTACTACTGCTGATACTACTACTGCTGATACCTACCGCTGATACTACAACTGCTGGTACTACTACTGCTGATACTACTGCTGTTACTACTATCGCTGATACTACTACCACTGATACTACTATCACTGATACTACTACTGCTGTTACTACTATCGCTGATACTACTACCACTGATACTACTACCGCTGATACTACTACCGCTCATACTACTATCACTGACACTACTATCACTGACACTACTACTGCTGTTACTACTATCGCTGATACTACTATCACTGATACTACTACCGCTGATACTACTATCACTGATACTACTATCACTGATACTACTACCGCTCATACTACTACCGCTGATACTACTACCACTGTTACTACTACCGCTGATACTACAACTGCTGTTACTACTACCGCTGATACTACTATCACTGATACTACTACCACTGATACTACTACCGCTGATACTACTACCGCTGATACTACTACCGCTGATACTACTACCGCTGTTACTACTACCGCTGATACTACTATCACTGACACTACTATCACTGACACTACTACTGCTGATACTACTACCACTGATACTACTACCACTGATACTACTATCACTGATACTACTACTGCTGTTACTACTACTGCTCATCCTACTACCGCTGATACTACTACCACTGATACTACTACCGCTGATACTACAACTGCTGTTACTACTACTGTTGTTACTACTACCACTGATACTACTACCGCTCATACTAATACCGCTGATACTACTACCGCTGATACTACTATCATTGATACTACTACTGCTGTTACTACTACTGCTGATACTACAACTGCTGTTACTACTACCACTGTTACTACTATCGCTGATACTACTACTGCTGATACTACTACTGATACTACTACTGCTGATACTACTGCTGATACTACTACCGCTGATACTACTACCACTGATACTACTATCACTGACACTACTATCACTGACACTCCTATCATTGACACTACTACTGCTGATACTACTATCACTGATACTACTACCGCTGATACTACTATCACTGATACTACTACCGCTGATACTACTACCACTGATACTACTACCGCTGATACTACTATCACTGATACTACTACCGCTGATACTACTACCGCTGATACTACTACTGCTGATACTACTACCGCTGATACTACAACTGCTGGTACTATGACTGGTACTATGACTGGTACTATTGATGTCGTAACTCAGGATACTAATCGACTCGCCAGTCTTGAGTTTTTCATCCTCGCTCCACACCACTGAGTAGCCCCACGTTGGATACGCACGGTGCGAGAGAAGTTAAAACGTAGATAATTCGCTAATACTATACACTACACTATACACTACACTATACACTACACTATACACTACACTATACACTATACTCTATTATATACGACACTACTATACACTACAATATACACTATACACTACACACTACTATACACTACACTATACACTACACTACACACTACACTATACACTACACTACTATACACTATACACTACACTATACACTACTATACACTACTATACACTACACTACACACTACTATACACTACACTATACACTACACTATACACTACACTATACACTACACTACACTATACACTACACTATACACTACTATACACTACACTTTACACTACTATACACTACACTATACACTACACTATACACTATACTCTATTATATACCACACTACTATACACTACTATACACTACAATATACACTATACACTACACTACACACTACTATACACTACACTATACACTACACACTACACTATACACTACACTACTATACACTATACACTACACTACTATACACTACTATACACTACACTACACACTACTATACACTACACTATACACTACACTATACACTACACTACACACTACACTATACACTACACTATACACTACTATACACTACACTACTATACACTACACTACTATACACTACACTATACACTACACTACACTATACACTACACTGCTATACACTACACTATACACTACACTATACACTACTATACACTACACTATACACTACACTACTATACACTACACTATACACTACACTATACACTACACTATACTCTATTATATACCACACTATACACACTACACTATACACTACACTACTATCCACTACACTATATACTACACTATACACTGCAATATACACTATACACTACACTATACACTACACTATACACTACACTATACACTACTACTACACTACTATACACTACACTATACACTACTACTACACTACTATATACTACTGTACACTACACTATACACTACACTATACACTACACTACTATACACTACACACTACACTACACTATACACTACACTACTACATACTACATTATACACTACACTACTACATACTACACTATACACTACACTACTATACACTACACTACTATACACTACACTACTATACACTACACTATACACTACTATACACTACACACTACACTACACTATACACTACACTACTATACACTACACTACATACTACACTATACACTACACTATACACTACTATACACTACACCATACACTACACTATACACTACTATACACTACACTACTATACACTACACTACTATACACTATACACTACACTACTATACATTACACTATAAACTACACTATACACTACACTATACACTACACTACTATAAACTACACTATAGACTACACTACTACATTATACACTACACTACGCTGCTACAGACACCACCACCACAACACCACCACAACACCACCACCACAACACCACCACAACACCACCATCACCACCCCCACCCCCACCACCACCACCATCACCGCCACCACCACCATCACCGCCACCACCACCATCACCGCCACCACCACACCACCACCACCCCCACCACCACCACCCCCACCACCACCACCACCACTACACCACAACACCAACACCACAACACCACCACCACAACACCACCGCCACCACCCCCACCACCACATCACAACACCACCACAACACCACCACCATCACCACCACCACCACCACAACACCACCACAACACCACCACCACCACCACCACAACACCACCACCATCACCACCACACCACCAACACCACCACAACACCACCACCATCACCACCACACCACCAACACCACCACAACACCACAACACCACCACCATCACCACCACCACCACCACAACACCACCACAACACCACCACCATCACCACCACCACCACCACCAACACCACCACCACAACCACCACAACACCACCACCACCACCACCGCCGCCGCCGCTGCGTGCGATGCTGCGATGATTTCCGATGGTGAAGACCGCGAGGAGGAGGAGGAGGAGGAGGCGGTCCAGGCGGTCGAGGCGGTCCAGGCGGTCCCCTCAGCGGCCTGTCCAGGCGAGCGGCAGGCCCCTCAGCGGCTGGCCCCCCACACGGCCCCCTGGCACTGTCTCTGCTGGCTGCCCATCGGCGCCGGCCTCCTGAGCCTCGGGCTGTGCGCCGCCGGTCTCAAGTGGGTCTTCGTCGACAGGATATTCGAGTCGTCCTCCTCATCCTCATCCTCCTCCTCATCATCCTCCTCCTCATCATCCTCATCGTCCGAGTCCGAGTCCGAGGCTCCGTCGGAGGCTCCGTCGGAGGCTCCGTCGGAGGCTTCTGGGGCGAGCGGAGGAGGAGGAGCAAAGGACAATGGAGGGGGAGGAGCAAAGGACAACAATGGAGGGGGAGGAGCAAAGGACAACAATGGAGGGGGAGGAGCAAAGGACAATGGAGGGGGAGGAGCAAAGGACAACAATGGAGGGGGAGGAGCAAAGGACAACGATGGAGGAGGAGCAAAGGACAACAATGGAGGAGGAGGAGCAAAGGACAACAATGGAGGAGGAGCAAAGGACAACAATGGAGGAGGAGCAAAGGACAACAATGGAGGGGGAGGAGCAAAGGACAACAATGGAGGAGGAGCAAAGGACAACAATGGAGGGGGAGGAGCAAAGGACAACAATGGAGGGGGAGGAGCAAAGGACAACAATGGAGGAGGAGCAAAGGACAACAATGGAGGAGGAGGAGGAGCAAAGGACAACAATGGAGGGGGAGGAGCAAAGGACAACAATGGAGGAGGAGGAGCAAAGGACAACAATGGAGGGGGGGGAGGAGCAAAGGACAACAATGGAGGGGTCAGTCCGTTGGCTCGGGAATTTCCGTCCACGGCCACTTGGACCACAACGGAGGTCACCCTCCGGAACGATGGCGATGGCGGTGGTGGTGGTGGTGGTGATGATGGTGGTGATGGTGGTGATGGTGGTGATGGTGGTGATGGTGGTGGTGATGGTGGTGGTGGTGGTGTTGATGGCATCACCGTGGATTCTACAGTGGAGAGTCAAGGAGGGGATGGTGAGCGCCTTGACCTCAACTTCCAGTGGCCCACCACCACCACCACCTCGTCCACCACCTCGTCCACCACCTCGTCCACCACCACCACATCCACCATCACCACCACTGTTCGCCATGGGCTGGAGGGGGAGGGGCCAGCGGGAGCCACGCCCACGCTTCCTGCCGAGGCCACGCCCACACTTCCTGCCGAGGCCACGCCCCCACTTCCTGCCGAGGCCACGCCCCTCGCCCCCCCTACGGCAGCGGCGGCTCCGCGCAGGAAATGTGAGCCGGCCAATCAGAGCGCTCGCTCACTCGCTCATTCGTTTACTCATTCATTGATTGACTCATTCATTCACTCAACTACTCGTTCATTGGTTCATTCATTAATTGACTCATTCATTCCTTCACTCAACTGCTCATTCATTGGTTCATTCATTGACTCATTCATTCACTCAACTACTCATTCATTGGTTCATTCATTAATTGATTCATTCATCCCTTCACTCAACTGCTCATTCATTGCCTCATTCAGTAATTGACTCATTCATTCCTTCACTCAACTACTCATTCATTGGTTCATTCATTGATTGACTCATTCATTCCTTCACTCAACTACTCATTCATTGGTTCATTCATTGATTGACTCATTCATTCAGTCAACTACTCATTAATTGGTTCATTCATTGATTCATTCATTCCTTCACTCAACTACTCATTCATTGGCTCATTCATTGATTGACTCATTCATTCCTTCACTCAACTACTCATTCATTGGTTCATTCATTGATTGACTCATTCATTCCTTCACTCAACTACTCATTCATTGGTTCATTCATTGATTGACTCATTCATTCAGTCAACTACTCATTAATTGGTTCATTCATTAATTGACTCATTCATTCCTTTAATCAACTACTCATTCATTGGTTCATTCATTGATTTGCTCATTCATTCCTTCACTCAACTACTCATTCATTGACTCATTCATTAATTGACTCATTCATTCCTTCACTCAACTACTCATTCATTGGTTCATTCATTGATTGACTCATTAATTCCTTCACTCGACTACTCATTCATTGGTTCATTCATTGATTGACTCATTCAATCAGTCAACTACTCATTCATTGGTTCATTCATTAATTGACTCATTCATTCCTTCAATCAACTACTCATTCATTGGTTCATTCATTGATTTGCTCATTCATTCCTTCACTCAACTACTCATTCATTGACTCATTCATTAATTGACTCATTCATTCCTTCACTCAACTACTCATTCATTGGTTTTATTGATTGACTCATTAACTCCTTCAATCAACTACTCATTCATTGGTTCATTCATTGATTGACTCATTCATTCCTTCACTCAACTACTCATTCAATGGTTCATTCATTGATGGACTCATTAATTCCTTCACTCAACTACTCATTCATTGGTTCATTCATTGATTGATTCATTCAGTCAACTACTCATTCATTGGTTCATTCATTAATTGACTCATTCATTCCTTCAATCAACTACTCATTCATTGGTTCATTCATTGATTGACTCATTCATTCCTTCACTAAACTGCTCATTCATTGGTTCATTCATTGATTGACTCATTCATTCCTTCACTCAACTACTCATTCATTGACTCATTCATTAATTGACTCATTCATTCAACTACTCATTCATTGGTTCATTCATTGATTGACTCATTCATTCAGTCAACTACTCATTCATCGGTTCATTCATTGATTGACTCATTCACTCAACTACTCATTCATTGGTTCATTCATTAATTGGCTCATTCATTGCTTCACTCAGCTACTCATTCATTGGTTCATTCATTGATTGACTCATTCATTCAGTCAACTACTCATTCATTGGTTCATTCATTAATTGACTCATTCATTCCTTCACTCAACTACTCATTCATTGACTCATTAATTAATTTACTCATTCATTCCTTCACTCAACTACTCATTCATTGACTCATTCATTGATTGACTCTTTCCTTCACTCAACTACTCATTCATTGACTCATTCATTAATTTAATAATTTATTCCTTCACTCAACTACTCATTCATTGACTCATTCATTGATTGACTCATTCCTTCACTCAACTACTCATTCATTTGACTCATTCATTAATTGAATAATTCCTTCCTTCACTCAACTGCTCATTCATTGACTCATTCATTAATTGACTCATTCATTCCTTCACTCAACTGCTCATTCATTGGTTCATTCATTGATTTGCTCATTCATTTCTTCACTCAACTATTCATTCATTGACTCATTCATTAATTGACTCATTCATTCCTTCACTCAACTGCTCATTCATTTGTTCATTCATTAATTGACTCATTCATTCACTCAACTACTCATTCATTGGTTCATTCATTGATTGACTCATTCATTCCTTCACTCAACTACTTATTCATTGGTTCATTCATTAATTGATTCATTCGTTCCTTCACTCAATTACTCATTCATTGGTTCATTCATTGGTTGACTCATTCATTACTTCACTTAACTACTCATTCATTGGTTCATTCATTGATTGACTCATTCATTGCTTCACTCAACTACTCATTCATTGACTCATTAATTAATTTACTCATTCATTCCTTCACTCAACTACTCATTCATTGACTTATTCATTATTTTAATAATTCATTCCTTCACTCAACTACTCATTCATTGACTCATTCATTGATTGACTCATTCCTTCACTCAACTACTCATTCATTGACTCATTCATTAATTGAAATAATTCATTCCTTCACTCAACTGCTCATTCATTGACTCATTCATTAATTGACTCATTCATTCCTTCACTCAACTGCTCATTCATTGGTTCATTCATTGATTGACTTATTCAATCCTTCACTCAACTACTCATTCATTGGTTCATTCATTGATTGACTCATTCATTCCTTCACTCAACTGCTCATTCATTGGTTCATTCATTAATTGACTCATTCATTCACTCAACTATTCATTCATTGGTTCATTCATTGATTGACTCATCCATTCCTTCACTCAACTGCTCATTCATTGATTCATTCATTGATTGACTCATTCATTCCTTCACTCAACTGCTCATTCATTGGTTCATTCATTGATTGACTCATTCATTCCTTCACTCAACTACTCATTCATTGACTCATTCATTGATTGACTCATTCATTCCTTAATTCAACTGCTCATTCGTTGGTTCATTCATTGAATGACTAATTAATTACTTCACTCAACTACTCGTTCATTAATTGACTCATTCATTCCTCCACTCCACTACTCATTCATTGACTCATTCATTAATTGACTCATTCATTCCTTCACTCAACTGTTCATTCATTGGTTCATTCATTGATTGACTCATTCATTCCTTCACTCAACTACTCATTCATTGGTTCATTCATTGATGGACTCATTAATTCCTTCACTCAACTACTCATTCATTGGTTCATTCATTGATTGACTCATTCATTCCTTCACTCAACTACTCACTCATTGACTCATTAATTAATTTACTCATGCATTCCTTCACTCAACTACTCATTCATTGACTCATTCATTAATTGACTCATTCATTCCTTCACTCAACTGCTCATTCATTGGTTCATTCATTAATTGACTCATTCATTTTTTCACTCAACTACTCATTCATTGGTTCATTCATTGATTTGCTCATTCATTTCTTCACTCAACTATTCATTCATTGACTCATTCATTAATTGACTCATTAATTCCTTCACTCAACTGCTCATTCATTGGTTCATTCATTGATTGACTTATTCAATCCTTCACTCAACAACTCATTCATTGGTTCATTCATTGATTGACTCATTCAATCCTTCACTCAACTGCTCATTCATTGGTTCATTCATTAATTGACTCATTCATTCACTCAACTATTCATTCATTGGT
>NW_027423383.1:77500-92064 GCF_048934315.1 Petromyzon marinus
GTTGTTGTTGATGTTGTTGATGTTGTTGTTGATGTTGTTGTTGATGTTGTTGTTGTTATTGATGTAGATGTAGATGTTGTAGATGTTGTTGTTGTTGATGATGTTGATGTTGTTGTAGATGTTGTTGTAGATGTTGTTGTTGATGTTGTTGATGTTGTTGTAGATGTTGTTGTTGATGTTGTTGTTGTTGATGTTGTTGTTGTTGATGTTGTTGTTGTTGATGTTGTTGATGTTGATGTTGTTGATGTTATTGATGTTGATGTTGTTGTTTATGTTGTTGTTGATGTTGTAGATGTTGATGTTGTTGTTTATGTTGTTGTTGTTGTACATGTTGTTGATGTTCTAGATGTAGATGTTGTAGATGTTGTTGTTGTTATTGATGTAGATGTTGTAGATGTTGTTGTTGTTGTTGATGATGTTGATGTTGTTGTAGATGTTGTTGTTGATGTTGTTGATGTTGTTGTTGTTGACGTAGATGTTGTTGATGTTGTTGATGTTGTTGTTGATGTTGTTGTTGTAGATGTTGTTGATGATGATGTTGATGTTGTTGTAGATGTTGTTGATGTTGTTGTTTATGTTGTTGTTTATGTTGTTGTTGTACATGTTGTTGATGTTGTAGATGTTGTAGATGTAGTTGTTGTTATTGATGTAGATGTAGATGTTGTAGATGTTGTTGTTGTTGTTGATGATGTTGAAGTTGTTGTAGATGTTGTTGTTGATGTTGTTGATGTTGTTGTTGTTGATGTTGTTGATGTTGTTGTTGATGTTGTTGTTGTTGTAGATGTTGTTGTTGATGTTGTTGATGTTGTTGTTGATGTTGTTGATGTTGTTGTTGATGTTGTTGTTGTTATTGATGTAGATGTAGATGTTGTAGATGTTGTTGTTGTTGATGATGTTGATGTTGTTGTTGATGTTGTTGTTGATGTTGTTGTTGATGTTGTTGTTGTTGTTGTAGATGTTGTTGTTGATGTTGTTGTTGATGTTGTTGATGTTGTTGTTGTTGATGTTGTTGTTGATGATGTTGTTGTTGATGTTGTTGTTGTTATTGATGTAGATGTAGATGTTGTAGATGTTGTTGTTGTTGATGATGTTGATGTTGTTGTTGATGTTGTTGATGTTGTTGTTGATGTTGTTGTTGTTGTTGTAGATGTTGTTGTTGATGTTGTTGATGTTGTTGTTGATGTTGTTGATGTTGTTGTTGTTGATGTTGTTGTTTTTATTGATGTAGATGTAGATGTTGTAGATGATGTTGTTGTTGATGTTGTTGATGTTGTTGTTGATGATGTTGATGTTGTTGTAGATGTTGTTGTTGATGTTGTTGATGTTGTTGTTGATGATGTTGATGTTGTTGTTGATGTTGTTGTTGATGTTGTTGTAGATGTTGTTGTTGATGTTGTTGATGTTGTTGTTGATGTTGTTGTTGATGTTGTAGATGATGTTGATGTTGTAGATGTTGTTGTTGTTGTTATTGATGTAGATGTAGATGTTGTAGATGTTGTTGATGTTGTTGTTGTTGATGTTGTTGTTGTTATTGATGTAGATGTAGATGTTGTAGATGATGTTGTTGTTGATGTTGTTGATGTTGTTGTTGATGTTATTGATGTAGATGTTGATGTTGTTGATGATGTTGATGTTGTTGTTGTTGATGTTGTTGATGTTGTTGTTGATGTTGTTGATGATGTTGATGTTGATGATGTTGTTGTTGATGTTGTTGTTGATGTTGTTGTTGTTGTTGTAGATGTTGTTGTTGATGTTGTTGATGTTGTTGTTGATGTTGTTGATGTTGTTGTTGTTGATGTTGTTGTTGTTATTGATGTAGATGTAGATGTTGTAGATGATGTTGTTGTTGATGTTGTTGATGTTGTTGTTGATGATGTTGATGTTGTTGTAGATGTTGTTGTTGATGTTGTTGATGTTGTTGTTGATGATGTTGATGTTGTTGTTGATGTTGTTGATGTTGTTGTAGATGTTGTTGTTGATGTTGTTGTTGTTGTTGATGTTGTTGTTGATGTAGTTGTTGTTATTGATGTAGATGTAGATGTTGTAGATGTTGTTGATGATGTTGATGTTGTTGTAGATGTTGTTGTTGATGTTGTTGTTGTTGTTGTTGTTGTTGATGTTGTTGATGTTGATGTTGTTGATGTTGTTATTGATGTAGATGTTGATGATGTTGATGTAGATGTTGTTGTTGTTGTTGATGTTGTTGTTGATGTTGTTGATGTTGTTATTGATGTTGATGTTGTTATTGATGTTGTTATTGATGTTGTTATTGATGTAGATGTTGTTGTTGTTGTTGATGTTGTTGTTGACGCTACAGCTGGAGGCCACTCTCGCCCGTGCTCCGGCAAGGACCTCCACTTCTGTCTCAACGGTGGAGCTTGCAGCATCATCACGGGGATTCGAGAACTCTCCTGCCGGTAAAAACCGCTCGCTCACTCACACATCTAGAGAGTTTATACATGTGTGTGTAGAGAGACAGAGAGAGAGATAGTACTATAGCGTTTCGTTTAAACCCGCTCGCTCACTCACACATCTAGAGAGTTTTATACATGTGTGTGTAGAGAGACAGCGGAGAGAGAGATAGTACTATAGCGTTTCGTTTAAACCCGCTCGCTCACTCGCACGTCTAGAGAGTTTTATACATGTGTGTGTGTAGAGAGACAGCGGAGAGAGATGGTACTATAGCGTTTCGTTTAAACCCGCTCGCTCACTCGCACGTCTAGAGAGTTTTATACATGTGTGTGTAGAGAGACAAAGAGAGATAGTACTATAGCGTTTCGTTTAAACCCGCTCGCTCACTCGCACGTCTAGAGAGTTTTATACATGTGTGTGTGTAGAGAGACAGCGGAGAGAGATGGTACTATAGCGTTTCGTTTAAACCCGCTCGCTCACTCGCACATCTAGAAAGTTTTATACATGTGTGTGTAGAGACAGCGGAGAGAGAGGGTACTATAGCGTTTCGTTTAAACCCCCTCGCTCACTCGCACGTCTAGAGAGTTTTATACATGTGTGTGTAGAGAGACAGCGGAGATAGATAGTACTATAGCGTTTCGTTTAAACCCGCTCGCTCACTCGCACGTCTAGAGAGTTTTATACATTTGTGTGTGTAGAGAGACAGCGGAGAGAGATGGTACTAAAGCGTTTCGTTTAAACCCGCTCGCTCACTCGCACGTCTAGAGAGTTTTATATATGTGTGTGTAGAGAGACAGCGGAGAGAGATAGTACTATAGCGTTTCGTTTAAACCCGCTCACTCACTCACTCACACATCTAGAGAGTTTTATACATGTGTGTGTGTAGAGAGACAGAGGAGAGATAGTACTATAGCGTTTCGTTTAAACCCGCTCGCTCACTCGCACGTCTAGAGAGTTTTATACATGTGTGTGTGTAGAGAGACAGCGGAGAGAGACACAGTACTATAGCGTTTCGTTTAAACCCGCTCGCTCACTCGCACGTCTAGAGAGTTTTATACATGTGTGTGTGTATGAGACAAAGAGAGAGGGTACTATAGGTTTCGTTTAAACCTGCTCGCTCACTCGCACGTCTAGAGAGTTTTATACATGTGTGTGTAGAGAGACAGCGGAGAGAGATGGTACTATAGCGTTTCGTTTAAACCCGCTCGCTCACTCACACATCTAGAGAGTTTTATACATGTGTGTGTGTAGAGAGACAAAGAGAGAGATAGTACCATAGCGTTTTGTTTAAACCCGCTCGCTCACTCGCACGTCTAGAGAGTTTTATACATGTGTGTGTAGAGAGACAGCGGAGAGAGATGGTACTATAGCGTTTCGTTTAAACCCGCTCGCTCACTCGCACGTATAGAGAGTTTTATACATGTGTGTGTAGAGAGACAGCGGAGAGAGATGGTACTATAGCGTTTCGTTTAAACCCGCTCGCTCACTCGCACGTCTAGAGAGTTTTATACATGTGTGTGTGTAGAGACAGCGGAGAGAGAGTGTACTATAGCGTTTCGTTTAAACCCGCTCGCTCACTCGCACGTATAGAGAGTTTTATACATGTGTGTGTAGAGAGACAGCGGAGAGAGATGGTACTATAGCGTTTCGTTTAAACCCGCTCGCTCACTCACACATCTAGAGAGTTTTATACATGTGTGTGTAGAGAGACAAAGAGAGATAGTACTATAGCGTTTCGTTTAAACCCGCTCGCTCACTCGCACGTCTAGAGAGTTTTATACATGTGTGTGTGTAGAGAGACAGCGGAGAGAGAGATATTACTATATCGTTTCGTTTAAACCCGCTCGCTCACTCGCACGTCTAGAGAGTTTTATACATGTGTGTGTAGAAGACAGAGAGAGAGATAGTACTATAGCGTTTCGTTTAAACCCGCTCGCTCACTCGCACGTCTAGAGAGTTTTATACATGTGTGTGTGTAGAGAGACAGCGGAGAGATAGTACTATAGCGTTTCGTTTAAACCCGCTCGCTCACTCGCACGTCTAGAGAGTTTTATACATGTGTGTGTGTAGAGAGACAGCGGAGAGATAGTACTATAGCGTTTCGTTTAAACCCGCTCGCTCACTCGCACGTCTAGAGAGTTTTATACATGTGTGTGTAGAGAGACAGAGAGAGAGATAGTACTATAGCGTTTCGTTTAAACCCTCTCGCTCACTCGCACGTCTAGAGAGTTTTATACATGTGTGTGTAGAGAGGCAGCGGAGAGAGATAGTACTATAGCGTTTCGTTTAAACCCGCTCGCTCACTCGCACGTCTAGAGAGTTTTATACATGTGTGTGTAAAGAGACAGAGAGATAGTGTACTTTAGCGTTTCGTTTAAACCCGCTCGCTCACTCACACGTCTAGAGAGTTTTATACATGTGTGTGTAGAGAGACAGAGAGAGAGAGCTAGTACTATAGCGTTTCGTTTAAACCAGCTCGCTCACTCGCACGTCTAGAGAGTTTTATACATGTGTGTGTAGAAGACAGAGAGAGAGAGATAGTACTATAGCGTTTCGTTTAAACCCGCTCGCTCACTCGCACGTCTAGAGAGTTTTATACATGTGTGTGTAGATGACAGAGAGATAGTACTATAGCGTTTCGTTTAAACCAGCTCGCTCACTCACACATCTAGAGAGTTTTATACATGTGTGTGTAGAGAGACAGGGGAGAGAGATGGTACTATAGCGTTTCGTTTAAACCCGCTCGCTCACTCGCACGTCTAGAGAGTTTTATACATGTGTGTGTGTAGAGAGACAAAGAGAGAGATAGTACTACAGCGTTTCGTTTAAACCCGCTCGCTCACTCGCACGTCTAGAGAGTTTTATACATGTGTGTGTAGAAGATAAAGAGATAGTACTTTAGCGTTTCGTTTAAACCCGCTCGCTCACTCGCACGTCTAGAGAGTTTTATACATGTGTATGTAGAGAGACAAAGAGAGAGATAGTACTATACCGTTTCGTTTAAACCCGCTCGCTCACTCGCACATCTAGAAAGTTTTATACATGTGTGTGTAGAGAGACAGCGGAGAGAGATAGTACTATAGCGTTTCGTTTAAACCCGCTCGCTCACTCGCACGTCTAGAGAGTTTTATACATGTGTGTGTAGAGAGACAGAGGAGAGAGATGGGACTATCGCATTTCATTTAAACCCACTCGCTCACTCGCACGTCTAGAGAGTTTTATACATGTGTGTGTAGAGAGACAGCGGAGAGAGATGGGACTATCGCATTTCGTTTAAACCCGCTCGCTCACTCGTACGTCTAGAGAGTTTTATACATGTGTGTGTAGAAGACAGGGGAGAGAGAGGGTACTATAGCGTTTCGTTTAAACCCGCTCGCTCACTCGCACGTCTAGAGAGTTTTATACATGTGTGTGTAGTGAGAGACAGCGGAGAGAGGGTACTATAGCGTTTCGTTTAAACCCGCTCGTTCACTCGCACGTCTAGAGAGTTTTATACATGTGTGTGTAGAGAGACAGAGAGAGATAGTACTATAGCGTTTCGTTTAAACCCGCTCGCTCACTCGCACGTCTAGAGAGTTTTATACATGTGTGTGTAGAGAGACAAAGAGAGAGAGGGTACTATAGCGTTTCGTTTAAACCCGCTCGCTCACTCGCACGTCTAGAGAGTTTTATACATGTGTGTGTAGAGAGACAAAGAGAGAGATAGTACTATAGCGTTTCGTTTAAACCCGCTCGCTCACTCGCACGTCTAGAGAGTTTTATACATGTGTGTGTAGAGAGACAGCGGAGACAGAGGGTACTATAGCGTTTGAGTTAAAGGTTTCCTACACTGCAGGGTGGAATTCATATTCTTAGGTTCTGTCGGTGAAAAGTCACCACCGCTAACGTGGAAGGGAAACAATAAAATGATAAAAATATAAAACAATAAAATTATTATTCTTGGTTCTTTGGGGTAAAGTCACCACCACCACATAGATAGGGAAACAATAAAATAATAAAAATATAAAACAATAAAATTATTATTCTTGGTTCTTTGGGTAAAGTCACCACCACGTAGATAGGTAAACAATAAAACAATAAAAATATAAAACAATAAAATTCTCACGACGTTTCGACTGCAACACCACAAGCAGCAATCATCATCAGGTGTGAAAACCACAGCGAGAAAAATTGGAAAAAAAGTGGCGTTTTTATTTTTGTTGGAAGGATTTGATAAACCATTTGGGGTCTTGATTGATCGTTCACACTTACGGTTACCGTGAGAGATTCGTTAATGAGGCCATCCACATATACAAACACGGAGACAATTTCAACCGAGAAAGATGGATTCTGGGCTTAGCAATCAATGGAAGAATTTGATAAACCATTTCGGGGTCTTGATTGATTGTTCACGCTTACGGTTACCGTGAGAGATTCGTTCACGAGGCCATCCACATATACAAACACGGAGACAATTTCAACCGAGAAAGATGGATTCTGGGCTTAGCAATCATTGGAAGGATTTGATGAACCATTTGGGGTCTTAATTGATTGTTCACGCTTACGGTTACCGTGAGAGATTCGTTCGTGAGGCCATCCACATATACAAACACGGAGACAATTTCAACCCAGAAGATGGAGTCTGGGCTTAGTAATCATTGGAAGGATTTGATCAACAATGTCTGGGTCTTAATTGATTGTTTACGCTTACCACGAGAGATTCGTTAATGAGGCCATCCACATATACAAACACGGAGACAATTTCAACCGAGAAAGATGGATTCTGGGTTTAGCAATCATTGGAAGGATTTGATTAACCATTTGGGGTCTTAAATGATTGCTCACGCTTACGGCTACCGTGAGAGATTCGTTCATGATGCCATCCACTTATACAAACACGGAGACAATTTCAACCCAGAAGATGGAGTCTGGGCTTAGCAATCATTGGAAGGATTTGATGAACCATTTCGGGGTCTTGATTGATTGCTCACGCTTACGGTGGCATTCAGACCGCATCCATTAATTTTTCGTCTCCCCCCCCACTCTCCTCCTCTTTTCCGAACATTGATGGACTAGTCCCTCTGAACAAAACGTCAAATCGCTCTCCGTGGGCTATGCCAAAATAAACTTGAAACTAAACTAAACTCAACTAGAACTCAACTCAACCCAGGGAGTTTCCCAGAGTAACCTGGGCCCGGAGTATTGGGGCCAACAAGAGGAGCCGCTACGGTCACCGGCGATGTCAGTAGGCAGGGATTGTAACTACAGTCACCGTGGGCAGGGATTGTAACTAGAGTCACCGGTGATGTCAGTGGACAGGGATTGTAACTACAGTCACCAGTGATGTCAGTAGGACAGGGATTGTAACTACAGTCTCACGCGATGTCAGTGGACAGGGATTGTAACTACAGTCACCGGTGATGTCAGTAGACAGGGATTGTAACTACAGTCAACGGTGATGTCAGTAGGCAGGGATTGTAACTACAGTCAACCTGTGATGTCAGTAGGCAGGGATTGTAACTACAGTCAACCAGTGATGTCAGTAGGACAGGGATTGTAACTACAGTTAACCTGTGATGTCAGTAGGTAGGGATTGTAACTACAGTCACATGTGGTGTCAGTAGGCAGGGATTGTAACTACAGTCACCTGTGATGTCATTCGGCAGGGATTGTAACTACAGTCACCGGTGATGTCAGTAGGCAGGGATTGTAACATATATTAACTGTATATAGTTTAAAAATATAGTTTATATATAAACTATATATGTAGATATATAAACTATATATATAGTTTATATATCTATAAACTATATGTGTAGTTTATATTAGTAGTTTATATATATAGTTTATATATAAACTATATATGTAGATATATAAACTATATATATAGTTTATATATCTATAAACTATATGTGTAGTTTATATTAGTAGTTTATATATATATAGTTTATATATATAAACTACATATGTAGTTTATATATGTAGTTTATATA
Source organism: Petromyzon marinus (assembly GCF_048934315.1). Taxonomy (NCBI): domain Eukaryota; kingdom Metazoa; phylum Chordata; class Hyperoartia; order Petromyzontiformes; family Petromyzontidae; genus Petromyzon; species Petromyzon marinus. The sequence continues at coordinate 85,885 of NW_027423383.1, forward strand.
TATAAACTACATATGTATATAGTTTATATATCTATAAACTATATGTGTAGTTTATATTAGTAGTTTACATATATAGTTTACATATATAGTATATATAAACTATATATGTAGTTTATATATATAATTTACATATAAACTATATATGTAGTTTATATATATAATTTACATATAAACTATATATGTAGTTTATATATATAATTTACATATAAACTATATATGTAGTTTATATATATAGTTTATATATAAACTATATATGTAGTTTATATATAGTTTATATATAAACTATATATGTAGTTTATATATAGTTTATATATATAAACTGCATATATAGTTTATATATGTAGTTTATATATAAACTACATATATGTAGTTTATATATATATAAACTATATATAGTTTATATATCTATAAACTATATGAGTAGTTTATATTAGAGTAGTCCCCCACTGGATACTTGGTTTTAGGGATATCTGTGTAGTGGTGAGTGAGTGGTGAGTGAGTGGTGAGGGAGTGGTGAGTGTAGTGGTGAGTGAGTGGTGAGTGAGTGGTGAGTGTAGTGGTGAGTGTAGTAGTGAGTAGTGGTTGGTGAGTGTAGTGGTGAGTGGGTGGTGAGTGGTGAGTGTAGTGGTGAGTGAGGGGTGAGTGGGTGGTGAGTGAGTGGTGAGTGAGTGGTGAGTGTAGTGGTGAGTGAGTGGTGAGTGTAGTGGTGAGTGTAGTAGTGAGTAGTGGTTGGTGAGTGTAGTGGTGAGTGAGTGGTGAGTGTAGTGGTGAGTGAGGGGTGAGTGGGTGAATGGTGAGTGGGTGAGTGGGTTGGTGGGTGGGTGAGTGGGTGAGTGGTGAGTGAGGTGGTGAGTGTAGTAGTGAGTGTAGTGGTGAGTGAGGTGGTGAGTGTAGTGGTGAGTGAGTCAGTGGGTGAGTGAGAGAGTGAGTGAGTGGTGAGTGAGTGAGAGAGTGAGTGGTGAGTGTAGTGGTGAGTGAGTGGTGAGTGAGTGGCGAGTGGGTGAGTGGTGAGTGAGTGGTGAGTGGGTGAGTGGTGATGTAGTGGTGGTGAGGTGGTGAGTGTGGTGTCTCTGTCTCTCCAGCTGTCCGAGTGAGTTCACAGGAGATCGCTGTCAGAACTACGCCAGGACCATTTTCTACAGTAAGTTGTCTCACCACCCACCACTCACTCACCACTCACTCACTCACTCATTCACTCACCCACCCACTTACTCACCCACTCCTCACCACTCACCCACCACTCACTCACTCACTCACCCACTCACTCACCCACTCACACACCCACTCACTCACTCACCACTCACTCACTCACTCACCCACTCACTCACTCAGTCACTCACCCACCCACTCACCCACTCACTCACTCACTCACCCACTCACTCACTCACCCATTCACTCACTCACTCACCACTCCACTCACTCACTCACCACTCACTCACCCACTCACTCACTCACCACTCACTCACTCACCACTCACTCACCCACTCACTCACTCACCCACTCACTCACCCATTCACCCATTCACTCACTCACTCACCACTCACTCACCACTCACTCACTCACTCAGTCACTCACCCACTCACTCACTCACCACTCACTCACTCACCCACTCACTCACTCACCCATTCACTCACTCACTCACCACTCACTCACTCACTCACCACTCACTCACCCACTCACTCACTCACCACTCACTCACTCACTCACCACTCACTCACCCACTCACTCACTCACCCACTCACTCACCCATTCACTCACTCACTCACCACTCACTCACCACTCACTCAATCACTCAGTCACTCACCCACTCACCACTCACCACTCACTCACCACTCACCACTCACTCACCACTCACTCACTCACTCACCCACTCACTCACCACTCACTCACCACTCACTCACTCACTCACCACTCACCACTCACCCATTCACTCACTCACCCACTCACTCACCCACTCACCCACTCACTCACTCACCACTCACTCACCCACTCACCCACTCCACCCACCCACTCACTCACTCATTCACCAATCACTCACCCACTCACTCACCACTCCACTCACTCACCCACTCACTCACCCACTCACTCACTCACTCACCCACTCACTCACTCATTCACCAATCACTCACCCACTCACTCACTCACCACTCACTCACCCACTCACTCACTCACTCAGTCACTCACCACTCACTCACTCACCACTCACCACTCACTCACCACTCACCACTCACTCACCACTCACTCACTCACTCAGTCACTCACCACTCACTCACCACTCACTCACCCACTCACTCACTCACCACTCACTCACACACTCACTCACTCATTCACCACTCACCACTCATCTCACCACTCACTCACCACTCAACCCACTCACTCAGTCACTCACCACTCACTCACTCACCACTCACTCACCCACTCACTCAGTCACTCACCACTCACTCACCACCCACTCACTCACTCACCACTCACTCACCACTCACTCACTCACCACTCACTCACTCACCAACTCACTCACTCACCACCCACTCACTCACTCACCACTCACTCACTCACCACTCACCCACTCACCCACCCACGGTGATGGACATGACCCTGTCATAGTAATGTGGAATGTTCGCGCTGTCTCAAACCTCTCCCAGATGGGTTACGCTGGCCCAGAGAATCCAGGAATTCAGCTGATGGGTGAGAACCACCATCACCACCATCACCACCATCACCATCATCATCACCACCATCACCACCACCATCACCACCATCACCACCATCACCACCACCATCACCACCATCACCATCACCACCATCACCATCACCAACACCATCATCACCATCACCACCACCACCATCACCATCACCACCATCACCATCACCACCATCCCCATCACCACCACCAACACCACCATCACCACCACCATCATCACCACCACCATCACCATCACCACCACCATCACCACCATCACCACCACCACCATCACCATCACCACCATCCCCATCACCACCACCAACACCACCATCACCACCACGATCATCACCATCACCATCACCACCACCATCACCACCATGCACCACCACCACCATCACAACCATCACCATCACCACCATCACCATCACCACCAACACCACCATCACCAACACCACCATCACCACCACCACCATCACCACCATCACCATCACCACCCACACCACCATCACCAACACCACCACCACCATCACCACCATCACCATCACCACCATCACTACCACCATCACCACCAACCACAATCACCACCACCATCACCATCACCACCACCATCACCATCACCACCATCACCACCATCACCACCATCACCACCACCACCATCACCACCACCACCACCACCATCACCACCATCACCACCATCACCACCACCACCATCACCACCACCACCACCACCATCACCCCACCACCCATCACCACCATCACCACCACCACCATCACCACCACCACCATCACCACCACCACCATCACCACCATCACCACCACCACCACCATCACCACCATCACCACCACCACCATCACCACCACCACCATCACCACCATCACCATCACCACCATCACCACCATCACCACCATCACCACCACCATCACCACCATCACCATCACCACCACCACCACCACCATCACCACCATCACCACCATCACCACCACCACCATCACCACCACCACCACCATCACCACCACCACCATCACCACCATCACCACCACCACCATCACCACCATCACCACCATCACCACCACCACCATCACCACCACCACCATCACCACCACCACCATCACCACCATCACCATCACCACCATCACCACCATCACCACCACCATCACCACCATCACCATCACCACCATCACCACCATCACCATCACCACCATCACCACCATCACCATCACCACCATCACATCATCACCACCATCACCATCACCACCATCACCATCACCACCATCACCATCACCACCACCACCATCACGACCATCACCACCATCACCATCATCACCACCATCACCATCACCAACACCACCATCATCATCACCACCATCACCAACACCACCATCACCACCATCACCACCATCACCACCACCACCATCACCACCACCATCACCACCATCACCACCATCACCATCACCACCACCATCACCACCACCATCACCATCACCACCATCACCACCACCATCATCATCACCATCACCACCACCATCACCATCATCACCATCACCACCATCACCACCATCACCACCATCACCATCACCACCACCATCACCATCACCACCACACCATCATCACCACCATCACCATCACCACCATCACCATCACCACCATCACCATCACCACCACCACCATCACGACCATCACCACCATCACCATCATCACCACCATCACCATCACCAACACCACCATCATCATCACCACCATCACCAACACCACCATCACCACCATCACCACCATCACCAATACCACCATCACCATCACCACCACCATCACCACCATCACCACCATCACCATCACCACCATCATCATCACCATCACCACCAACACCACCATCACCACCATCACCACCATCACCATCACCACCATCACCACCATCACCACCACCATCACCACCATCACCATCACCACCATCACCACCATCATTACCACCATCATCACCATCACCACCATCACCACCATCACCACCACCATCACCACCATCACCACCATCACCATCACCACCATCACCATCACTACCATCATTACCACCATCATCACCATCACCACCATCACCATCATCACCATCACCACCATCACCACCATCACCACCATCACCATCACCACCATCACCATCACCACCATCACCACCACCACCATCACCACCACCATCACCACCATCACCACCATCACCATCACCACCACCATCACCACCACCATCACCATCACCACCATCACCACCACCATCATCATCACCATCACCACCACCAACACCACCATCACCACCACCATCATCACCACCACCATCACCATCACCACCACCATCACCACCATCACCACCACCACCATCACCATCACCACCATCCCCATCACCACCACCAACACCACCATCACCACCACGATCATCACCATCACCATCACCACCACCATCACCACCATCACCACCACCACCATCACAACCATCACCATCACCACCATCACCATCACCACCAACACCACCATCACCACACCACCATCACCACCACCACCATCACCACCATCACCATCACCACCAACACCACCATCACCAACACCACCACACCACCATCACCACCATCACCATCACCACCATCACTACCACCATCACCACCATCACAATCACCACCACCATCACCATCACCACCACCATCACCATCACCACCATCACCACCCACCACCATCACCACCACCACCATCACCACCACCACCACCACCACCATCACCACCATCACCACCATCACCACCACCACCACCACCACCACCACCATCACCACCACCACCACATCACCACCATCACCACCACCACCACCATCACCACCATCACCATCACCACCCACCACCACCACCACCATCACCACCACCACCACCACCACCATCACCACCACCACCATCACCACCATCACCACCACCACCCCACCACCATCACCACCATCACCCCACCACCACCACCACCACCACCACCATCACCACCACCACCATCACCACCCATCACCACCACCACCATCACCACCATCACCACCATCACCACCACCACCATCACCACCATCACCACCATCACCACCACCACCATCACCACCACCACCATCACCACCACCACCATCACCACCACCACCACCACCATCACCACCATCACCACCACCATCACCACCATCACCATCACCATCACCACCATCACCATCATCACCACCATCCACCATCACCACCATCACCACCCCCATCACCACCCCCATCCCATCATCACCACCATCACCATCACCACCATCACCATCACCACCATCACCATCACCACCACCACCATCACGACCATCACCACCATCACCATCATCACCACCATCACCATCACCACACCACCATCACCACCACCACCATCACCAACCACCACCATCACCACCATCACCACCATCACCACCACCACCCCATCACCACCACCATCACCACCATCACCACCATCACCATCACCACCACC
>NW_027423384.1:0-27500 GCF_048934315.1 Petromyzon marinus
CATTTGGTCTTTCTCATTTCTGCTTCTCCCCATTCTCTCATTCTCCTCATTCGTCTCTCTATTTCTCTCATTTCTCTCTCATCTCTTCATTCTCTCTCATTTTCTCTCTCAGTTTCTCTCTCATTCTCGCTCCATCTCTCTCTCGCTCATTCTCTCTCCATTCTCTCTCTCATTTTCTCTCTCATTCTCTCTCATTTCTCTCTCACACCACTCTCCCTCACCCCCCCCCCCCCTTCTTCTTCTTCCCCTCACTATCTCCTCTACACACACACACCCCACACACACCCACACACACCCCACTATCTTCTCATTCTCACACCCACACACACCCACACACACCCACACACCCACACACACCCCCACACTCTCACCCCCAACTCACACCCCAACACTCTCCATCTCTCTCCCCAACTCTCCCCCATCTCTCTCCCCCATCTCTCCCCATCTCTCCCCATCTCTCACCCCCCTCACACCCCAACACACTCCCCCTCTCTCTCCCCCACTCACTCCACACTCCCCCAACACTCTCCCCAACTCTCTCCCCATCTCTCCCCATCTCTCTCCCCCACTCTCCCCATCTCTCTCCCCATCTCACTCTCCCTCTCTCCCCCATCTCTCTCCCCATCTCTCTCCCCATCTCTCTCTCCATCTCTCTCTCCATCTCTCTCCACTCTCTCCCCATCTCTCCCCATCTCTCTCCATCTCTCCCCATCTCTCTCCATCTCTCCATCTCTCTCCCCATCTCTCTCCCAACTCTCTCCATCTCTCCTCTCCCCATCTCTCTCCATCTCTCCCCATCTCTCCCCATCTCTCTCTCCATCTCTCTCCATCTCTCCATCTCTCCCCATCTCTCCCCATCTCTCTCCCCATCTCTCTCCCCATCTCTCTCCCCATCTCTCTCTCCATCTCTCCCCATCTCTCTCCCCATCTCTCTCCCCATCTCTCTCCCCCATCTCTCTCCCCATCTCTCTCCATCTCTCTCCCCATCTCTCTCTCCATCTCTCTCCCCATCTCTCTCCCCATCTCTCCCCATCTCTCTCCATCTCTCCCCATCTCTCTCCATCTCTCCATCTCTCCCCATCTCTCCCCATCTCTCTCTCCATCTCTCTCCATCTCTCCCCATCTCTCCCCATCTCTCTCCCCATCTCTCTCTCCATCTCTCTCCCCCATCTCTCTCCCCATCTCTCTCCCCATCTCTCTCCCCATCTCTCTCTCCATCTCTCTCCGCATCTCTCCCCATCTCTCTCCATCTCTCCCCATCTCTCTCCATCTCTCCATCTCTCTCCCCATCTCTCTCCCCCATCTCTCTCCCCATCTCTCTCCCCATCTCTCTCTCCATCTCTCTCTCCATCTCTCTCCCCATCTCTCTCTCCATCTCTCTCTCCATCTCTCTCCCCATCTCTCTCCCCCATCTCTCCCCCCATCTCTCTCCCCATCTCTCTCTCCATCTCTCTCCCCATCTCTCTCTCCATCTCTCTCTTCATCTCTCTCCCCATCTCTCTCCCCATCTCTCTCTCCATCTCTCTCCCCATCTCTCTCCCCCATCTCTCTCCCCATCTCTCTCCCCATCTCTCTCCCATCTCTCCATCTCTCGCCGCATCTCTCCCCATCTCTCTCCATCTCTGTCTCTCCCCATCTCTCTCCATCTCTCCCCATCTCTCTCCCCCATCTCTCTCCCCATCTGTCTCTCTCCATCTCTCCATCTCTCTCCATCTCTCTCCATCTCTCTCTCCATCTCTCCATCTCTCTCCATCTCTCTCCCCATCTCTCTCCATCTCTCTCCATCTCTCTCCATCTCTCCCCATCTCTCTTCATCTCTCTCCCCATCTCTCTCCATCTCTCTCCGCATCTCACCCTCTCGGCCTCCAAGAGTCTCACCCCATCTCTCTCCGCAACTCTCTCCATCTCTCTCCATCTCTCTCCATCTCCCCATCTCTCTCCCCATCTCTCCCCATCTCTCCCCATCTCTCCTCATCACTCTCCCCCATCTCTCTCCCCATCTGTCTCTCTCCATCTCTCTCCATCTCTCTCCATCTCTCTCCCCCATCTCTCTCCCCATCTGTCTCTCTCCATCTCTCTCCCCATCTCTCTCAATCTCACCATCTCTCTCCATCTCTCTCCCCATCTCTCTCCATCTCTCTCCCCATCACTCTCCCCATCTCTCTCCATCTCTCTCCCCATCACTCTCCCCCATCTCTCCCCATCTCTCTCCCCCATCTCTCTCCCCATCTGTCTCTCTCCATCTCTCCATCTCTCCATCTCTCTCCGCATCTCTCTCCGCATCTCGCCCTCTCCGCCTCCCGGAGTCTCACCCCATGTGTATCATGGGTCCCTCGGGGCCCGCGAAGAGTCCGGCCGAGATGGCCAGCACGCAGGAGAGGAACTTGACGGCGAATGTTCGCACGTTGAAGATGTGGCGAATGAGCGTGCCGTTGAGGAAGCCGATCACCTCCGGCAGACCGCTCCCTCCCGCCGCTGGGCACACCCACTGGGGGGGGGGGGGGTTAACAATGACAACGTTAACCCCATCCCGTTTCTGATGACGTACAAGCAAGCGACCATGCAAGTACGTCATCGGTTTTTCTTCCGATTCCGTTCTGAACCACTGGGGGGGGGGGGGGGGGTGAGTAACAATAACAACGTTAACCCCATCCCGTTTCTGATGACGTAGAGACAAGTGCCCACGCAAGTACGTCATCGGTTTTACTTCCGATTCCGTTCTGAACCATGGGGGGGGGGGGGGGGGGTGAGTAACAATAACGACGTTAACCCCATCCCGTTTCTGATGACGTACAAGCAAGCGGCCATGCAAGTACGTCATCGGTTTTTCTTCCGATTCCGTTCTAAACCATTGGAAGGGGGGGGGGGAGTGAGTAACAATAACGACGTCAACCCCATCCCGTTTCTGATGACGTACATTCAAAGGGCCCACTCAAGTACGTCGTCGTTTTTTCTTCAGATTCCGTTCTGAACCACTGGGAGGGGGTGTACGGGAGGGATGGGGGGGGGGCGGGTTAACAATAACAACGTTAACCCCCCCATCCCGGAATCACGGACTCAGCCTGAAGTCGCGAACTCATCGCGGACTCATCCCGGACTCACCACCACGAGCGCCGACGCTGGCACCAGCATGGCCAAGCTGATGGCCAGGGCAGAGGCCCACGCTGGGAGGAAGTCACCGCTCTGCAAAGACACAGACAAAGGTCCCCCGTGTAGCCTCTAGCAGGGCTGTAGGGGCAAGTGCTGTGAGTAGTAGCAGCAGTGCCCTATAGACACACAGATAAAGGTGCCCCGTGTAGCCTCTAACAGGGCTGTAAGGGCAAGTGCTGTGAGTAGTAGCAGCAGTGCCCTATAGACACACAGACAAAGGTCCCCCGTGTAGCCTCTAGCAGGGCTGTAGGGGCAAGTGCTGTGAGTAGCAGTAGCAGTGCCCTATAGACACACAGACAAAGGTCCCCCGTGTAGCCTCTAGCAGGGCTGTAGGGGCAAGTGCTGTGAGTAGCAGCAGCAGTGCCCTATAGACACACAGACAAAGGTCCCCCGTGTAGCCTCTAGCAGGGCTGTAAGGGGCAAGTGCTGTGAGTAGCAGCAGCAGTGCCCTATAGACACACAGACAAAGGTCCCCCGTGTAGCCTCTAGCAGGGCTGTAGGGGCAAGTGCTGTGAGTAGCAGTAGCAGTGCCCTATAGACACACAGACAAAGGTGCCCCGTGTAGCCTCTAGCAGGGCTGTAAGGGCAAGTACTGTCAGTAGCAGCAGCAGTGCCCTATAGACACACAGACAAAGGTCCCCCGTGTAGCCTCTAGCAGGGCTGTAGGGGCAAGTGCTGTTAGTAGCAGCAGCAGTGTCTATAGACACACAGACAAAGGTCCCCCGTGTAGCCTCTAGCAGGGCTGTAGGGGCAAGTGCTGTGAGTAGCAGCAGCAGTGCCCTATAGACACACAGACAAAGGTCCCCCGTGTAGCCTCTAGCAGGGCTGTAGGGGCAAGTGCTGTTAGTAGCAGCAGCAGTGCCCTATAGACACACAGACAAAGGTGCCCCGTGTAGCCTCTAGCAGGGCTGTAGGGGCAAGTGCTGTGAGTAGCAGCAGCAGTGCCTATAGACACCACACAGACAAAGGTCCCCCGTGTAGCCTCTAGCAGGGCTGTAGGGGCAAGTGCTGTCAGTAGCAGCAGCAGTGTCTATAGACACACAGACAAAGGTCCCCCGTGTAGCCTCTAGCAGGGCTGTAGGGGCAAGTGCTGTGAGTAGCAGCAGCAGTGCCCTTTAGACACACAGACAAAGGTCCCCCGTGTAGCCTCTAGCAGGGCTGTAGGGGCAAGTGCTGTGAGTAGCAGCAGCAGTATCCTATAGACACACATACAAAGGTCCCCCGTGTAGCCTCTAGCAGGGCTGTAGGGGCAAGTGCTGTGAGTAGCAGTAGCAGTGCCCTATAGACACACAGACAAAGGTCCCCGTGTAGCCTCTAGCAGGGCTGTAGGGGCAAGTGCTGTGAGTAGCAGCAGCAGTGCCCTATAGACACACAGACAAAGGTCCCCCGTGTAGCCTCTAGCAGGGCTGTAGGGGCAAGTGCTGTTAGTAGCAGCAGCAGTGCCCTATAGACACACAGACAAAGGTGCCCCGTGTAGCCTCTAGCAGGGCTGTAGGGGCAAGTGCTGTTAGTTGCAGCAGCAGTATCCTATAGACACACATACAAAGGTCCCCCGTGTAGCCTCTAGCAGGGCTGTAGGGGCAAGTGCTGTGAGTAGCAGTAGCAGTGCCCTATAGACACACAGACAAAGGTCCCCGTGTAGCCTCTAGCAGGGCTGTAGGGGCAAGTGCTGTGAGTAGCAGCAGCAGTGCCCTATAGACACACAGACAAAGGTCCCCCGTGTAGCCTCTAGCAGGGCTGTAGGGGCAAGTGCTGTTAGTAGCAGCAGCAGTGCCCTATAGACACACAGACAAAGGTGCCCCGTGTAGCCTCTAGCAGGGCTGTAGGGGAAAGTGCTGTTAGTTGCATCAGCAGTTGTGATGGCGGTGGTGACATTGATGATGGTAATAATGGCGATTGTGGTGGTGATAATGATGGTGGTGGTGGTGTAGATGGTGGTGATGATGGTGGCTGTGATGGTGGCTGTGATGGTGGTGATGGTGGTGTAGATGGTGATAGTGTAGATGGTGGTGATGATGGTGTAGATGGTGGTGATGATGGTGGCTGTGATGGTGGTGATGGTGGTGTAGATGGTGGTGATGATGGTGGCTGTGATGATGGCTGTGATGGTGGTGATGGTGGTGTAGATGGTGATAGTGTAGATGGTGGTGATGGTGGTGACGTAGATGATGATGGTGTAGATGGTGGTGATGATGGTGGCTGTGATGGTGATGGTGGTGATGGTGGTGTAGATGGTGATAGTGTAGATGGTGGTGATGATGGTGTAGATGGTGATGATGATGGTGGCTGTGATGGTGATGGTGGTGATGGTGGTGTAGATGGTGGTGATGATGGTGGCTGTGATGATGGCTGTGATGGTGGTGATGGTGGTGTAGATGGTGATAGTGTAGATGGTGGTGATGGTGGTGACGTAGATGATGATGGTGTAGATGGTGGTGATGATGGTGGCTGTGATGGTGGCTGTGATGATGATGGTGATGATGGTGGTGTAGGTGGTGGTGATGATGGTGGTGGCTGTGATGGTGGCTGTGATGGTGATGGTGGTGATGGTGGTGTAGGTGGTGGTGGTGATGGTGGCTGTGATGGTGGCTGTGATGGTGATGGTGGTGATGGTGGTGATGATGGTGGCTGTGATAGTGATGGTGGTGATGGTGGTGATGGTGGTGTAGATGGTGGTGGTGATGGTGGCTGTGATGGTGGCTGTGATGGTGATGGTGGTGATGGTGGTATAGGTGGTGGTGGTGATGGTGGCTGTGATGGTGGCTGTGATGGTGATGGTGGTGATGGTGGTGATGATGGTGGCTGTGATGGTGATGGTGGTGATGGTGGTGTAGGTGGTGGTGGTGATGGTGGCTGTGATGGTGGCTGTGATGGTGATGGTGGTGATGGTGGCGTAGGTGGTGGTGGTGGTGATGGTGGCTGTGATAGTGGCTGTGATGGTGATGGTGGTGTAGGTGGTGGTGATGATGGTGGCTGTGATGGTGATGGTGGTGATGGTCCATCACCTGCACGAGCGAGCGAGCGTGCTGCCAGCGTGCGTGGATGAGCACATCGATGATTTGGTGGAGCAGGAATCCGGTGAGGCCGACGGAGAAGCCGATCAGTCCCATCATGAGCCAGCGGTCCCACTCCAGCCTGCACGCCGGGGAGATGTTGACAACCTCGCCTGGTGTACAGGAGGTCGTGGGTTCTATCCCTGGGAGATGTTGACTACCTCGCCTGATCTACAGGAGGTCGTGGGTTCTACCCCTGGGAGATGTTGACTACCTCGCCTGGTCTACAGGAGGTCGTGGGTTCTACCCCTGGGAGATGTTGACTACCTCGCCTGGTCTACAGGAGGTCGTGGGTTCTATCCCTGGGAGATGTTGACTACCTCGCCTGATCTACAGGAGGTCGTGGGTTCTACCCCTGGGAGATGTTGACCACCTCGCCTGGTCTACAGGAGGTCGTGGGTTCTACCCCTGGGAGATGTTGACAACCTCGCCTGGTGTACAGGAGGTCGTGGGTTCTATCCCTGGGAGATGTTGACAACCTCGCCTGGTGTACAGGAGGTCGTGGGTTCTATCCCTGGGAGATGTTGACTACCTCGCCTGATCTACAGGAGGTCGTGGGTTCTACCCCTGGGAGATGTTGACTACCTCGCCTGGTCTACAGGAGGTCATGGGTTCTACCCCTGGGAGATGTTGACAACCTCGCCTGGTGTACAGGAGGTCGTGGGTTCTATCCCTGGGAGATGTTGACAACCTCGCCTGGTGTACAGGAGGTCGTGGGTTCTATCCCTGGGAGATGTTGACTACCTCGCCTGGTCAACAGGAGGTCGTGGGTTCTATCCCTGGGAGATGTTGACTACCTCGCCTGGTGTACAGGTGGTCGTGGGTTCTATCCCTGGAGATGTTGACTACCTCGCCTGGTATACAGGAGGTCGTAGGTTCTATCCCTGGGAGATGTTGACTACTTCGCCTGGTCTCCAGGAGGTCGTGGGTTCTATCCCTGGGAGATGTTGACAACCTCGCCTGGTGTACAGGAGGTCGTGGGTTCTATCCCTGGGTGATGTTGACTACCTCGCCTGATCTACAGGAGGTCGTGGGTTCTACCCCTGGGAGATGTTGACTACCTCGCATGGTCTACAGGAGGTCGTGGGTTCTACCCCTGGGAGATGTTGACTACCTCGCCTAGTGTACAGGAGGTCGTGGGTTCTATCCCTGGGAGATGTTGACAACCTCGCCTGGTGTACAGGAGGTCGTGGGTTCTATCCCTGGGAGATGTTGACTACCTCGCCTGGTCTACAGGAGGTCGTGGGTTCTATCCCTGGGAGATGTTGACTACCTCGCCCGGTATACAGGAGGTCGTAGGTTCTATCCCTGGGAGATGTTGACTATTTCGCCTCGTCTACAGGAGGTCGTGGGTTCTATCCCTGGGAGATGTTGACTACCTCGCTTGGTATACAGGAGGTCGTGGGTTCTATCCCTGGGAGATGTTGACTATCTCGCCTGGTCTACAGGAGGTCGTGGGTTCTATCCCTGGGAGAAGTTGACTACCTCGCCTGGTGTACAGGTGGTCGTGGGTTCTATCCCTGGGAGATGTTGAATACCTCGCCTGGTACGCAGGAAGTCGTGGGTTCTATCCCTGGGAGATGTTGACTACCTCGCCTGGTCTACAGGAGGTCGTGGGTTCTATCCCCGGGTGATGTTGACTACCTCGCCTGGTCTGCAGGAGGTCGTGGGTTCTATCCCTGGGAGATGTTGACTACCTCGCATGGTGTACAGATGGTCGTGGGTTCTATCCCTGGGAGATGTTGACTACCTCGCCTGGTGTACAGGAGGTCGTGGGTTCTATTCCTGGGAGATGTTGACTACCTCGCCTGGTCTACAGGAGGTCGTGGGTTCTATCCCTGGGAGATGTTGACTACCATGCCTGGTCTACAGGAGGTCGTGGGTTCTAACCCTGGGAGATGTTGACTACCTCGCCTGGTATACAGGTGGTCGTGGGTTCTATCCCTGGGAGATGTTGAGTACCTCGCCTGGTCTACAGGAGGTCGTGGGTTCTATCTCTGGGAGATGTTGACTACCTCGCCTGGTGTACAGGAGGTCGTGAGTTCTATCCCTGGGAGATGTTGACTACCTCGCCTGGTGTACAGGAGGTCGTGGGTTACGATGAGAGAGACTGTCATAATGCTGATGTTGATTCACCTACTGCTACTGCTGCTATTATTATTGCTGCTGATGATGATGTTGCTGATGATGCTACTGCTGCTGATGATGATGCTGCTGCTGATGATGCTGATGCTGCTGATTCTGCTGATGATGCTGCTGCTACTACTACTGCTGCTGATGATACTGCTGATAATGATGGTACTGCTGCTGATGCTGCTGCTGATGATGCTGCTGGTCTCACCTGCGTGGCTGACGCAGGAGGTACTGCTGGTACACGAGGCTGTGCGGGGGGAGGTAGTCCATACTCTCCGGCTGTGTCTGCTCCGGATTCGCCACTGGGATCTCGCCTTCGGAGTCTTAATCATCATCAGCATCATCAGCATCATCAGCAGCAGCATCATCAGCAACAGCAGCATCATCAGCAACAGCATCATCATCATCATCGGCAGCATCATCATCGGTAGCATCATCATCATCAGCAGCAGCAGCAGCATCATCAGCATCAACATCATCATCACCATCATCAGCATCATCAGCAGCATCAGCATCAACATTATCATCAGCATCATCAGCATCAACATCATCATCAGCAGCAGCATCATCTTCATCAGCATCATCATCATCAGCAGCATCATCACCCTCACCATCACCATCAGCAGCATCAGCAGCAGCAGCAGCAGCATCATCACCACCATCATCACCATCAGCATCATCAGCATCATCATCGGCAGCATCACCATCGGTAGCATCATCATCAGCAACAGCATGAGCAGCATCATCATCAGCAGCAGCATCATCAGCATCAACATCATCATCAGCATCATCAGCAACATCATCAGCAGCAGCAGCATCATCAGCATCAACATTATCATCAGCATCATGAGCATCAACATCATCAGCAGCAGCAGCAGCATCATCACCACCATCATCACCATCATCACCACCATCAGCATCACCATCATCACCATCACCACAATCATCATCATCATCACCATCATCATCACCATCATCATCATCAGCACCATCATCATCACCACCATCATCACCATCAGCATCATCAGCATCATCACCACCACCATCACCACTATCATCACCATCAGCATCATCAGCATCATCAGCATCATCATCACTATCATCAGCAGCAGCAGCAGCATCATCACCACCAACATCAGCATCATCACCATCATCACCACCATCATCATCACCATCATCATCACCACCATCATCACCATCATCATCATCACCATCATCATCATCACCATCATCACCACCATCATCACCATCACCACCATCATCACCACCATCATCACCATCACCACCATCATCACCACCATCATCACCATCACCACCATCATCACCACCATCATCACCACCATCATCACCATCAGCACCATCATCACCACCATCAGCACCATCATCATCATCACCACCATCATCACCATCAGCAACAGCAGCACCATCAGCATCATCAGCATCACCATCAGCATCAACAACATCATCAGCATCATCATCACCATCATCGTCGTCGTGCTCCAGGAGTCGCCGCTCTTCCTGTGCGAGGCCCCGGCTGAGGCCGTCGGACATCTCCAGCTGGGGCGCTGCGCGTCTCTCTTGGGGCATCGAGTGGGGGGCTGAGGTAGTGGGGGGGGGGTGAGTGAGTGATTGGGTGAGTGAGTGTGGGGTGAGTGGATGAGTGAGTGGGTGAGTGAGTGAGTGAGTGGGTGAGTGGGTGGGTGGATAGGTGAGTGGGTGAGTGAGTGAGTGGGTGAGTGGGTGGGTGAGTGAGTGCGTGAGTTGGTGAGTGAGTGGGTGGGTGAGTGAGTGGGTGGGTGAGTGAGTGGGTGAGTGGGTGAGTGGGTGAGTGGGTGGGTGAGTGAGTGAGTGAGTGTGGGGTGAGTTGGTGAGTGAGTGGGTGAGTGAGTGAGTGGGTGGGTGAGTGGGTGAGTGAGTGGGTGAGTGAGTGGGTGTGTGAGTGGTTGAGTGATTGGATGAGTGAGTGGGTGAGTGAGTGGGTGAGTGGGTGTGTGGATGAGTGAGTAAGTGAGTGGGTGAGTGAGTGAGTGGGTGAGTGAGTGAATGAGTGGGTGGGTGAGTTTGTGGGTAAGTGAATGGGTGAGTGAGTGAGTGGGTGAGTGGGTGAATGGGTGGGTGAGTGGGTGGGTGGGTGCGTGAGTGGGTGATTGGGTGGGTGAGTGGGTGAATGGGTGGGTGAGTTGGTGGGTGGGTGAGTGTGTGAGTGGGTGAATGGGTGTGTGAGTGGGTGAATGGGTGCGTGAGTGGGTGAATGGGTGGGTGAGTGGGTGAATGGGTGGGTGGGTGGGTGAGTGGGTGGGTGGGTGAGTGTGTGAGTGGGTGAATGGGTGGGTAAGTGGGTGAATGGGTGGGTGAGTGGGTGAATGGGTGGGTGAGTGGGTGGGTGGGTGAGTGGGTGGGTGACCGGATGGGTGGGTGACTGGATGGGTGGGTGGGTGAGTGGGTGTGTGAGTGGGTGAGTGAATGGGTGAATGAATGAGTGTGTGAATGAGTGAATGGGTGAATGAGTGACTGATTGAGTGAGTGGGTGAGTTTAGTGAGTGAGTGACCGTGTGTGTGTACTCACCCTCTCTCTCTGTGTGAGTAAGTGTGTGGGTGAGTGAGTGTGTGGGTGAGTGAGTGAATGAGTGAGTTAGTGTGTGGGTGAGTGTGTGGGTGAGTGAGTGACTGATTGAGTGAGTGAATGAGTGAGTGAGTGGGCGAGTGAGTGAGTGACTGATTGAGTGAGTGACTGATTGAGTGAGTGACTGATTGAGTGAGTGAATTAGTGAGTGAATGAGTGAGTAAGTGGGCGAGTGAGTGCGTGTGTTGGTGAGTGTGTGGGTGAGTAAGTGACTTATTGAGTGAGTGACTGATTGAGTGAGTGAGTGGGTGAGTTCAGTGAGTGAGTGAGTGGCGAATGAGTGAGTGAATGAATGAGTGAGTGGGCGAGTAAGTGAGTGACTGATTGAGTGAGTGCCTGATTGAGTGAGTGACTGATTGAGTGAGTGAATGAGTGAGTGAGTGGACGAGTGGGTGAATGAGTGAATTAGTGAGTGAGTGGGCGAGTGATTGAGTGGGCGAGTGAGTGAGTGTGTGGGTGAGTGAGTGACTAACTGAGTGAGTGACTGATTGAGTGAGTGAATGAGTGAGTGAGTGGGCGAGTGAGTGAATAAGTGAATTAGTGAGTGAGTGGGCGAGTGAGTGAGTGTGTGGGTGAGTGAGTGACTGACTGAGCGAGTGACTGATTAAGTGAGTGACTGATTGAGTGAGTGACTGATTGAGTGAGTGACTGATTGAGTGAGTGACTGAGTGAGTGAGTGGGCGAGTGAGTGAGTGGGCGAGTGAGTGACTGAGTGAGTGACTGATTGAGTGAGTGAGTGACTGATTGAGTGAGTGACTGATTGAGTGAGTGACTGATTGAGTGACTGATTGAGTAAGTGAGTTTAGTGAGTGTGTGACTTTGTGTGTGTACTCACCCTCTCTCTCTCTCTCTGTGTCTCACTGCGTGTCTCCAGCCCTAGCCGCGTGTCCTCTGACGTGCGACGATCCGGACCTCGCCGGACCTGGAACCGGTCCCGGCCCGAACCATCAACCCAACTGCAACTCCACCGACCGCCCAAAGGCAAAGGTCGCCCGGGTAGCCTCTTGACGGGCACGGCCAGGGGCGTGGGAGGAGGCGCGTGTAGCTCACGTGGGGTGCACAAGAAGTTGAACGCTAGACCCATAGACTCATCACACAGCAGAGACCCATAGACTCATCACACAGCAGAGACCCACAGACTCATCACACAGCAGAGACCCACAGACTCATCACACAGCAGAGACCCATAGACTCATCACACAACAGAGACCCATAGACTCATCACACAGCAGAGACCCATAGACTCATCACACAGCAGAGACCCATAGACTCATCACACAGCAGAGACCCATAGACTCATCACACAACAGAGAGCCACAGACTCATCACACAGCAGAGACCCATAGACTCATCACACAGCAGAGACCCATAGACTCATCACACAGCAGAGACCCATAGACTCATCACACAACAGAGAGCCACAGACTCATCACACAGCAGAGACCCATAGATTCATCACACAGCAGAGAGCCATAAACTCATCACACAGCAGAGACCCATAGACTCATCACACAGCAGAGACCCATAGACTCATCACACAGCAGAGACCCATAGACTCATCACACAGCAGAGACCCATAGACTCATCACACAGCAGAGAGCCATAGACTCATCACACAGCAGAGACCCATAGACTCATCACACACAGAGACCCATAGACTCATCACACAGCAGAGAGCCACAGACTCATCACACAGCAGAGACCCATGGACTCATCACACAGCAGAGACCCATAGACTCATCACACAGCAGAGACCCATAGACTCATCACACAGCAGAGACCCATAGACTCATCACACAGCATAGACCCAGAGACTCATCACACAGCAGAGACCCATAGACTCATCACACAGCAGAGACCCATAGACTCATCACACAGCAGAGACCCATAGACTCATCACACAGCAGAGACCCATGGACTCATCACACAGCAGAGAGCGATAGACTCATCACACAGCAGAGACCCATAGACTCATCACACAGCAGAGACCCATAGACTCATCACACAGCAGAGAGCCATAGACTCACCACAAAGAGACCCATAGACTCATCACACAGCAGAGACCCATAGACTCATCACACAGCAGAGACCCATAGACTCATCACACAGAGACCCATAGACTCATCACACAGCAGAGACCCATAGACTCATCACACAGCAGAGAGCCATAGACTCACCACACAGAGACCCATAGACTCATCACACAGCAGAGACCCATAGACTCATCACACAGCAGAGACCCATAGACTCATCACACAGCAGAGAGCCATAGACCCATCACACAGCAGAGAGCCATAGACTCATCACACAGCAGACAGCCATAGACTCATCACACAGCAGAGAGCCAGAGACTCATCACACAGCAGAGACCCATCGACTCATCAGACAGCAGAGAGCCATAGACTCATCACACAGCAGACACCCATAGACTCATCACACAGCAGAGACCCATAGACTCATCACACAGCAGAGACCCATAGACTCATCACACAGCAGAGACCCATAGGCTCATCACACAGCAGAGACCCATAGACTCATCACACAGCAGTGAGCCATAGACTCATCACACAGCAGAGACCCATAGACTCATCACACAGCAGAGATCCATAGACTCAACACACAGCAGAGATCCATAGACTCATCACACAGCAAAGAGCCATAGACTCATCACACAGCAGAGACCCATAGACTCATCACACAGAAGAGAGCCATAGACTCATCACACAGCAGAGACCCATAGACTCATCACACAGCAGAGAGCCATAGACTCATCACAGCAGAGATCCATAGACTCATCACACAGCAGAGCTCCATAGACTCATCACACAGCAGAGACCCATAGACTCATCACACAGCAGAGACCCAGAGACTCATCACACAGCAGACACCCATAGACTCATAACACAGCAGACACCCATAGACTCATCACACAGCAGAGACCCATAGACTCATCACACAGCAGAGACCCATAGACTCATCAGACAGCAGAGAGCCATAGACTCATCACACAGCAGAGACCCATAGACTCATCACACAGCAGAGACCCATAGACTCATCAGACAGCAGAGAGCCATAGACTCATCACACAGCAGAGACCCATAGACTCATCACACAGCAGAGACCCATAGAATCATCACACAGCAGAGACCCATAGACTACTCACACAGCAGAGACCCATAGACTCATCACACAGCAGAGACCCATAGAATCATCAGACAGTATAGACCCATAGACTCATCACACAGCAGAGAGCCATAGACTCATCACACAGCAGAGACCCATAGACTCATCACACAGCAAAGACCCATAGACTCATCAGACAAAGGTCCCCCGTGTAGACTCAGGCAGATTGTTGGGGCAAGTGTTAGTAGCGAGTAACAGCAGCGCCTGCACACACAGAGGGGGTGTGTGGGCCAGTAACAACACGCCACGCCCGACCGCCTTTGTCTCTCCCCATTGGCGATGTTGACTAAACACCGTCAACAGATAACTCCATTGTGTGGGTGTGGGGAGTGGTGATGTCGCACAGTAGGGGGCACAGGTGGTGCATCAGCCAGTCGTCTCAGTCAGTCGACCCGTGGCACCTGGGTCTGCCCCGTAACCTCCTGCCAGCGGGCGTTCGACACTTCACGTGGCCTCAGGGTGCACATAGCCTGGCACAAGCGTCGTGGTGACGTCACCGCCACTTAGTGGCGAATGGCGGTTGTTGTTGGTGCCGCATTGTACTGAGACCTGAGTTGGATTCCCACTCACGGCCACCACCACCACCATCATCAACACCACCCTCACACTCATCATCATCATCAACACCACAATCAACACCACTGTCACCACCATCAACACCACCACCATCAACATCATCAACACCACCCTCACCACCATCAATACTACCGTCATCACCATCATCATCAACACCACCCTCACCACCATCATCACCACCATCATCACCATCATCATCAACACCACCCTCACCACCATCATCACCACCCTCACCACCATCATCATCATCATCAACACCACCCTCACCATCATCATCACCACCATCATCACCATCATCATCATCAACACCACCCTCACCACCATCATCACCACCCTCACCACCATCAACATCATCAACACCACCCTCACCAACATCAACACAACCATCAACACCATCATCATCACCATCATCATCAACACCACCCTCACCATCATCATCACCACCATCATCATCATCAACACCACCCTCACCATCATCATCACCACCATCATCATCATCATCAACACCACCCTCACCACCATCAACACCACCCTCACCACCATCATCACCACCATCACCGCCACCACCATCATCATCACCACCATCATCATCATCATCACCGTCACCACCATCACCACCATCATCATCATCATCAACACCACCCTCACACTCATCATCATCATCAACACCACCATCACCACCATCATCGTCATCATCAACACCATCACCACCATCACCACCACCATCATCACCATCACCACCATCACCGCCACCACCATCAACACCATCACCACCATCACCGCCACCACCATCACCACCTTCACCGCCACCACCATCACCACCATCATCATCATGAACACCATCACCATCACCACCATCACCACCATCATCACCACCATCACCACCACCATCACCATCATCAACACCATCACCACCACCACCACCATCATCATCACCATCACCACCACCATCACCACCATCATCATCAACACCATCACCACCATCAGCACCACCACTATCATTACCACCAACATCATCAACACCACCCTCACCACCATCAACACCACACTCACCACCATCAACACCACCCTCACCACTCTCACCACCATCATCACCACCATCACCGCCACCACCATCATCACCATCATCATCATCAACATCATCACCACCATCACCACCACCATCATCATCACCATCACCACCACCATCATCACCATCATCACCACCATCACCACCATCATCATCACCACCATCACCACCACCATCATCATCACCACCATCACTACCACCATCATCACCATCATCACCACCACCATCATCACTATCACTACCATCATCATCATCAACACCACCCTCACCACCATCATCACCACCGTCACCGTCACCACCATCATCACCACCACCATCACCACCATCATCATCACCATCATCATCACCCACCACCACCATCACCACCACCACCATCATCACCACCAAAATCATCATCATCACCACCACCATCACCACCACCATCATCATCACCACCATCATCACCACTACTACCACCATCATCACCATCATCAGCACCATCACCAACACCACCATCACCACCATAACCACCACCGTCAAATCACCTTAAATAAATAACGGGGGTACAATAGACAATTGTTTAATTCTTTATTAAATCAACGGTTAGCGACACAACATTTCACACATTTGTCCGCAATATTTGCGCAATGCAGTGACAAATTACGGTTACAGAACCATACAAATAATCACGAGACTAGGGCTCGAACCCAGCCTCCCAGTGTCTCTGACACGGCCATCGTGAACCCCCTGAGAGAGAGACACCCAGACCCAGGGCTTGAACCCAGACTGTCAGTGTCTCTGACACGGCCATCGTGAACCCCCTGAGAGAGAGACACCCAGACCCAGGGCTTGAACCCAGGCTCTCAGTGTCTCTGACACAGCCATCGTGAACCCCCTGAGAGAGAGAGACACCCAGACCCAGGGCTTGAACCCAGGCTCTCAGTGTCTCTGCCACGGCCATTATGAACCCCCTGAGAGAGAGACACCCAGACCCAGGGCTTGAACCCAGACTCTCAGCGTCTCTGACACGGCCATCGTGAACCCCCTGAGAGAGAGAGAGAGACACCCAGACCCAGGGCTTGAACCCAGGCTCTCAGTGTCTCTGACACAGCCATCGTGAACCCCCTGAGAGAGAGAGACACCCAGACCCAGGGCTTGAACCCAGGCTCTCAGTGTCTCTGCCACGGCCATTATGAACCCCCTGAGAGAGAGACACCCAGACCCAGGGCTTGAACCCAGACTCTCAGCGTCTCTGACACGGCCATCGTGAACCCCCTGAGAGAGAGAGAGAGACACCCAGACCCAGGGCTTGAACCCAGGCTCTCAGTGTCTCTGACACGGCCATCGTGAACCCCCTGAGACAGAGAGAGACACCCAGACCCAGGGCTTGAACCCAGGCTCTCAGTGTCTCTGACACGGCCATCGTGAACCCCCTGAGAGAGAGAGAGAGACACCCAGACCCAGGGCTTGAACCCAGCCTCTCAGTGTCTCTGACACGGCCGCTATGAACCCCCTCACCCCCCCCGTCTTAGACGGTCAATGTGACCCTACGCGTGGAAGTGAAATATTCACTTTGTCTGTGCTTCGTTTCAACCCGTTAAGAAAATAAAACAAAGATACCCGTCGCCCGAGGCAGGGCGAGGATTCGTTCCTCAACTTCACTCACCGCCCACAAGCCCACCGATACATTTACGAATAAATCTGGTCATGGACACAGCTACCAATAAAGTTATACTAACGTGGTCTAGCACAGCTACCAATAAAGTTATACCAAAATTTGTCTAGAAGAGCTACCGATAAAGTTATGCTATCAAAGTACAGAGCCACCAATAGAGTTATACTAACAAGTACATCGCTACCAATAAAGTTATACTAACAAGTACATAGCAACGCATAAAGTTATACAAAGTTTGTCTAGTATAGCAACCAATAAAGTTATACTATCAAGTACATAGCCTCCAATAAAGTAAAACTAACAAAGTACATCGCTACCAATAAAGTTATACTAACAAGTACTTAGCTACGCATAAAGTTATACAAAGTTTGTCTTGTATAGCTACCAATAAAGTTATAGTAACAAGTCCATAGCTACCAATAAAGTTATACTAACAACTACATCGCTACCAATAAAGTTATACTAACAAGTGCATTTCTACGCATAAAGTTATACTAAGTTTGTCTAGTATAGCTACCAATAAAGTTATGCTATCAAGTACATAGCCTCCAATAAAATTATACTAACAAAGTACATCGCTACCAATAAAGTTATACTAACAAAGTACATAGCTACCAATAAAGTTATACTATCAAGTTCATAGCTACCAATAAAGTTATACTAACAGGTACATGGTTACCAATAAGATTAATACACCAATTCGGTTCGGCTAGTATTCCAACTCGTAAAGTTCAACTTACAAATAAAATGCATTTATCTTAAAACGAAAACTGCATCATCATCATCATTACAATAGTAAAAACAACAATTGTATAAAACTACAACTAAGCTCTCTACAAGCTACAAGCCGAGTGAACTCTGTTACAGGTTAAGACTTCAAATAATTCCCCTTAACATGCTGCTCAACGAAATGACCGCTAGTTACCAGCTGGTTACAGCTAGTTACCAGCTGGTTACCGCTAGTTACCAGCTAGTTACCAGCTGGTTACAGCTAGTTACCAGCTGGTTACCACTAATCACCGTCTGGTCACCCATCCGGTAAATCATCTGGTCAGTCACCTGATCACCCAATGACCCAATCATCTGGTCAGTCACCTGATCAGTCACCTGATCACCCAATGACCCAATCATCTGGTCAGTGACCTGATCACCCAATGACCCAATCATCTGGTCAGTCACCTGATCAGTCACCTGATCACCCAATGACCCAATCATCTGGTCAGTCACCTGATCACCCAATCATCTGGTCAGTCACCTTGGCAGTCACCTGATCACCCAATCACCCAATCAACTGGTCG
Source organism: Petromyzon marinus (assembly GCF_048934315.1). Taxonomy (NCBI): domain Eukaryota; kingdom Metazoa; phylum Chordata; class Hyperoartia; order Petromyzontiformes; family Petromyzontidae; genus Petromyzon; species Petromyzon marinus. Next base: position 18,740 of record NW_027423384.1, read on the forward strand.
GTCCCCTTATCACCCAATCACCCAATCATCTGGTCAGTCACCTGATCACCCAATCACCCAATCATCTGGTCAGTGACCTGATCACCCAATCACCCAATCATCTGGTCAGTGACCTGATCACCCAATCATCCAATCATCTGGTCAGTCACCTGATCACCCAATCACCCAATCATCTGGTCAGTCACCCAATCATCTGGTCAGTCACCTGCTCAGCCACCCAACCAATCACCTCCTCTCAACGTCCCCCCTCAAACGTCCCCCCTCAACGTCCCCTCAACGTCCGCCCGGCGTCGCGCGTCGCGGGCGCGGCGCAGGTGCACGCCACGGCGACGTGCACCCAGCCGGGCACGAGGGCGACGCGCCCCAGGGCGCACGGCACCCTGCGGAGGACGCCGGCGGCGGCCGTGACGGGCACGGAGGCCCAGGCGAGGTCGTGGCGCTGCCGGGAGGCGTCCACACAGCCCGGGCAGAGGCACTGCGCCTCGGGGAGTCTCGCCGGGACCCGGGAGGGGTCCTCGTTCATCCTGGGGGCGGGGGGGGTGGGGTGAAGGGTGAAGGGTGGGTGAGTGAGTGAGTGGGTTGGTGAATGGGTGGGTGAGTGGGTGAGTGGGTGGGTGGGTGAATGGGTGGGTGGGTGAGTGAGTGGGTGGGTGGGTGAAGGTGTGAGTGGGTGAAGGGGTGAGTGGGTGGGTGAAGGGGTGAGTGGGTAAATGGGTGGGTGGGTGAAGGGGTGAGTGGGTGGGTGGGTGAAGGGGTGAGTGGGTAATTGGGTGGGTGGGTGAATGGGTGGGTGGGTGAGTGGGTAAATGGGTGGGTGGGTGAAGGGGTGAGTGGGTGGGTGGGTGGGTGAAGGGGTGAGTGGGTGGGTGAAGGGGTGAGTGGGTGGGTGAAGGGGTGAGTGGGTGGGTGGGTGAATGGGTGGGTGGGTGAGTGAGTGGGTGGGTGGGTGAAGGTGTGAGTGGGTAATTGGGTGGGTGGGTGAAGGGGTGAGTGGATGGGTGGGTGAAGGGGTGAGTGGGTGGGTGGGTGAGTGAGTGGGTGGGTGAAGGGGTGAGTGGGTGGGTGGGTGAATGGGTGGGTGAAGGGGTGAGTGGGTAAATGGGTGGGTGGGTGAAGGGGTGAGTGGGTGGGTGGGTGAAGGCGTGAGTGGGTGGGTGGTTGGGTGAAGGGGTGAGTGGGTGGGTGGGTGAAGGGGTGAGTGGGTAATTGGGTGGGTGGGTGAATGGGTGGGTGGGTGAGTGGGTAAATGGGTGGGTGGGTGAAGGGGTGAGTGGGTGGGTGGGTGGGTGAGTGAGTGAGTGGGTGGGTGAAGGGGTGAGTGGGTGGGTGGGTGAATGGGTGGGTGGGTGAGTGAGTGGGTGGGTGGGTGAAGGTGTGAGTGGGTAATTGGGTGGGTGGGTGAAGGGGTGAGTGGGTGGGTGGGTGAAGGGGTGAGTGGGTGGGTGGGTGGGTGAAGGGGTGAGTGGGTGGGTGGGTGGGTGGGTGAGTGAGTGAGTGGGTGGGTGAAGGGGTGAGTGGGTGGGTGGGTGGGTGAAGGGGTGAGTGGGTGGGTGAGTGAGTGAGTGGGTGGGTGGGTGAAGGTGTGAGTGGGTGGGTGGGTGAAGGTGTGAGTGGGTAATTGGGTGGGTGGGTGAAGGGGTGAGTGGGTGGGTGGGTGAAGGGGTGAGTGGGTGGGTGGGTGGGTGAAGGGGTGAGTGGGTGGGTGGGTGAAGGGGTGAGTGGGTAATTGGGTGGGTGGGTGAAGGGGTGAGTGGGTGGGTGGGTGGGTGAAGGGGTGAGTGGGTGGGTGGGTGAAGGGTGAGTGGGTAATTGGGTGGGTGGGTGAATGGGTGGGTGGGTTAGTGGGTAAATGGGTGGGTGGGTGAAGGGGTGAGTGGGTGGGTGGGTGGGTGAGTGAGTGAGTGGGTGGGTGAAGGGGTGAGTGGGTGGGTGGGTGAATGGGTGGGTGGGTGAGTGAGTGGGTGGGTGGGTGGGTGAAGGTGTGAGTGGGTAATTGGGTGGGTGGGTGAAGGGGTGAGTGGGTGGGTGGGTGGGTGAAGGGCTGAGTGGGTGGGTGGGTGAAGGTGTGAGTGGGTAATTGGGTGGGTGGGTGAAGGGGTGAGTGGGTGGGTGGGTGAAGGCGTGAGTGGGTGGGTGGTTGGGTGAAGGGGTGAGTGGGTGGGTGGGTGAAGGGGTGAGTGGGTAATTGGGTGGGTGGGTGAATGGGTGGGTGGGTGAGTGGGTAAATGGGTGGGTGGGTGAAGGGGTGAGTGGGTGGGTGGGTGGGTGAGTGAGTGAGTGGGTGGGTGAAGGGGTGAGTGGGTGGGTGGGTGAATGGGTGGGTGGGTGAGTGAGTGGGTGGGTGGGTGAAGGTGTGAGTGGGTAATTGGGTGGGTGGGTGAAGGGGTGAGTGGGGTGGGTGGGTGAAGGGGTGAGTGGGTGGGTGGGTGGGTGAAGGGGTGAGTGGGTGGGTGGGTGGGTGGGTGGGTGAGTGAGTGAGTGGGTGGGTGAAGGGGTGAGTGGGTGGGTGGGTGGGTGAAGGGTGAGTGGGTGGGTGAGTGGAGTGAGGTGGGTGGGTGAAGGTGTGAGTGGGTGGGTGGGTGAAGGTGTGAGTGGGTAATTGGGTGGGTGGGTGAAGGGGTGAGTGGGTGGGTGGGTGAAGGGGTGAGTGGGTGGGTGGGTGGGTGAAGGGGTGAGTGGGTGGGTGGGTGAAGGGTGAGTGGGTAATTGGGTGGGTGGGTGAAGGGGTGAGTGGGTGGGTGGGTGGGTGAAGGGGTGAGTGGGTGGGTGGGTGAAGGGGTGAGTGGGTAATTGGGTGGGTGGGTGAATGGGTGGGTGGGTTAGTGGGTAAATGGGTGGGTGGGTGAAGGGGTGAGTGGGTGGGTGGGTGGGTGAGTGAGTGAGTGGGTGGGTGAAGGGGTGAGTGGGTGGGTGGGTGAATGGGTGGGTGGGTGAGTGAGTGGGTGGGTGGGTGAAGGTGTGAGTGGGTAATTGGGTGGGTGGGTGAAGGGGTGAGTGGGTGGGTGGGTGGGTGAAGGGCTGAGTGGGTGGGTGGGTGAAGGGGTGAGTGGGTAATTGGGTGGGTGGGTGAAGGGGTGAGTGGGTGGATGGGTGAAGGCGTGAGTGGGTGGGTGGTTGGGTGAAGGGGTGAGTGGGTCGGTGGGTGAAGGGGTGAGTGGGTAATTGGGTGGGTGGGTGAATGGGTGGGTGGGTGAGTGGGTAAATGGGTGGGTGGGTGAAGGGTGGGTGAAGGGGTGAGTGGGTGGGTGGGTGGGTGAGTGAGTGAGTGGGTGGGTGAAGGGGTGAGTGGGTGGGTGGGTGAATGGGTGGGTGGGTGAGTGAGTGGGTGGGTGGGTGAAGGTGTGAGTGGGTAATTGGGTGGGTGGGTGAAGGGGTGAGTGGGTGGGTGGGTGAAGGGGTGAGTGGGTGGGTGGGTGGGTGAAGGGGTGAGTGGGTGGGTGGGTGAAGGGGTGAGTGGGTAATTGGGTGGGTGGGTGAAGGGGTGAGTGGGTGGGTGGGTGAAGGGGTGAGTGGGTGGGTGGGTGAAGGGGTGAGTGGGTAATTGGGTGGGTGGGTGAATGGGTGGGTGGGTGAGTGGGTAAATGGGTGGGTGGGTGAAGGGGTGAGTGGGTAGGTGGGTGGGTGAGTGGGTGGGTGGATGAATGGGTAAATGGGTGGGTGGGTGAGTGGGTGAATGGGTAAATGGGTGGGTGGGTGGTTGAGTGGGTGGGTGGGTGAATGGGTAAATGGGTGAGTGGGTGGGTGTGTCGATGAGTGGGTGAGTGGGTGGGTGAGTGGGTGGGTGAGTGGGTGGGTAGGTGGGTGAGTGGGTGAGTGAGTGGGTGGGTGATGCTGACGATGCTGAGAGGAGGCAGCAACTGACCGGTAGGTCCAGGGAGAGAGGGAGCGGTCGCGCAGCAAGGAGCTCTTCAGCAGTTCGGGAGACCACCGAGGGCAGTCCAGCGCTGGCGCCGAGGCCGCTGATGATGCTGCCTCTAGATCTGTGTGGTGGGTGGGTGGGTGAGTGAGTGGGTGGGTGTGTGGGTGGGTGGGTGGGTGAGTGAGGTGGGTGGGTGAGTGGGTGAGTGGGTGGGTGAGTGGGTGGGTGAGTGGGTGGGTGAGTGAGTGGGTGGGTGAGTGAGTGAGTGGGTGAGTGATTGAGTGGGTGAGTGAGGTGGGTGGGTGGGTGAGTGGGTGGGTGGGTGAGTGAGTGGGTGGGTGGATGAGTGGGTGGGTGGGAGAGGGAGTGAGTGGGTGGGTGGGTGGGTGAGTTGGTGGGTGAGTGGGTGGGTGAGTGGGTGGGTGAGGAGGTGGTGGTTGGGATGGAAGATGTCGTTAGTGAGTTGGTAGCCACGGGGCCGGAGGTCACTGAGAACCTGGGTCTGGTCTCTCTGTCTGTCACAAAGCACCCAGAACCACGCCCACCACCACCACCACCACCTCTACCACCACTACCGCCACATCCACCACCACTACCACCATAACCTCCACCACCACCGCCACAACCACCACCACCTCCACCACCTCCACCACCTCCACCACCACCACTACCACTTCCACCAGCTCCACCACCATCACCTCCACCACCACCACCGCCACAACAACCATCACCACCACCACCACCACCTCTACCACCTCCAATAGCTCCACCACCACCCCCACCACCTCCACCACCACCACCACCACCTCCACCACCACCTCCACCACCTCCACCACCACCACCACCTCCACCCCTCCTCACCGTTGGCGCTCTCCAACAACTCCCGTACGGAGTGTGGCAGGTAAAGGCGCTTGAGGAGGACCTCGTCCGGAACGTCGGCCTGGCACTCGGGCCCCGTCCAGAGGCCGTCGGGCCCCACGTGGCGGCCTCCGTCGGCGGCCTCCCACTGGCCTGCTGATGAGGACGCCGCTGACGCTGACTGCTGATGATGATGCTGGTGGTGGTGGCGGTGGTGGTGGTTGGATTTCCGGGAACATTGAGCCACCACCACGAGGAGGAGGAGGGTGGTGGTGGTGGTCAGCAGCGTCTGGGGGGGGTGGGGGTGGGAGAGGGGGGGGGGGGAGATGTCATCTTCATCATCGGTGATCATGGTTGTTGTTGTTGTTGTTCAGGTTGAAGTGGGTGAGAAGAGTAGGGTGAGTGGATGGTATAGCGCTAACCACGACACTACCGCTCCCCACACACACGCAGACACACACAGACAACAACAACAACCGCTATTCGCCACTAAGTGGCGGTGACGTCACCACGACGCTTGTGCCAGGCTATGTGCACCCTGAGGCCACGTGAAGTGTCGAACGCCCGCTGGCAGGAGGTCACGGGGCAGACCCAGGTGCCACGGGTCGACTGACTGAGATGACTGGCTGATGCACCACCTGTGCCCCCTACTGTGCCAACCTGCTGTGCTTTAGCCACCCGGCGCTCCGCTCGTTGTTCTGAGCGTCGCTCCTCCGCCCTCCGTTGTTGTTGGAGGGCGACTGCCTCCAACTGCCCAGTAGCGTCCTTCACGAGCCTCCTCCACAGAGGCCGATCTTGACACTGCTGGTACCAGTCATCGGCAAGTCCACTCAGCTCCCCGTCCTCCTGTACCACGTCACTCTATCTCTTCTCTAGCCCGTGCCGCGCCCGTTTAGCCCCCTCGATCCGGCGGAACAAAAGTTGTTTTCGGCATGAGGTGGCTGGGCATGCGGGCTACATGACCCTGCCAACGCAGCCTTGCCTGCCGGAGGAGCTCACCGATGGGACCTTGCCTAGATCTTTCAAGGATTTGTGAGCTCGTCACACAATCCAGCCTGGTTAAACCCAGGATGGATCGTAGGCAGGCTAGCCTAAATTTTTCTAATCGACGAAGATGTCCCATTAGGGGGGTCCACGTTTCGCAAGCGTAGAGAAGGGAGGGAATGACCGTGGCCGAGAACACCTGAAGCTTAGTGCGGAGCGACAGACCAGGTAGCTTCCACACAGCGTTACGCAACCGATGAAAATATATTGCCGCTCGACTGATTCGGAGTGAGACCTCTGCTGTTAAACTGGAGCCGGTCATAAGCACACTGCCCAGGTTTGGGAAACTCTCCACTCTCTCCACAACTGCCCCATCACCGGGAGTTGTGGGAGTTGTGGGGGTGGAGTGTCCGATGGTACAAAATACACAGGCAGGTGCTTAGTTTTGGTGGGGCTGATGGTAAGGCCCCATCTCTTAGTGGTACGCTCCAGTCTCAGCAGCAGAATCTCCAACTCCTCCTCTGAATGAGCAGCTATTACCAAATCATCGGCATACATAACGTGGTTGAGCAATAGGAAGCCATCCCTTGACCGCACCCGGGCATCGATCAGCCTCCCATTATATCTGTACCAAATGGAGATTCCCCCGGTACAGCTATTGAAGGCTTCACGAACTACGTGGTCAAAATAGTTGTTAAATAATGTGGGAGCCAGAGGACATCCCTGTCGCACCCCAAGGTGTACAGGGAATGGCTCTGGCTCCCGGCCACGTAGTTTTACCCGGGCCCGCTCACCATCATGAAGGTCCTTAATGAGCGTGAGCAGAGGTTCAGGGACTCCAAAAGCACGAAGAACAACCCAGAGCCCAGGCCTACTGATGGTATTATAGGCCTTGACCAGGTCAATAAAGAAGAGATGTAGGTCTTGCTGGAATTCCCTACACCCCTGCTGTAGCAGACAGACAGAAAATATGGCATCTGTGCAGGACCGCCCTTTCCTGAAACTGCATTGGGGCTCCGCAAGCCTCTCCTCAGCATGCCTGGCAAGGCGATGTTGAATAATCCTTGCCAGGACCTTTCCCGGCACACTGAGGAGTGAGATGCCCCTGTAGTTGTTACAGTCTGTGCGGTCCCCCTTCTTAAAAAGGGGGACCACCAGGGCATCCTTCCAATCCTGCGGAACCCGTCCAGTGGTCCAGACTGTTGTTATGATGTCATATAGGGCAGTCTGTGCACAAACGCCACCCTCCCTCAGCATTTCGCTTGGGGGATCATCTCTGGCCGCTGCCTTTCCTGGTCTCAGACTCCGTATCGCCTTCAGTACTTCCTCAACAGATGGCACCTCAGCCAGCCACTCGCAGAGGGTGACTTCTTCCAATATTTGAGGCACCGCAGCCTCAGCAGGGTCATCCTCACTTTGTGCCACGATGTTTTCCTGGCTGAGGGATTTTCCCTCCCCCAGGACCTCACAGAAATGCTCAGCAAATCTGCAAACCTGTTCCTGGGGGTCGGAGATTGGATCACCGTTTTTTCCCCTAATGATGTTAATAGGTGTGGCGCTGCAGGTTACTTTTTTGATGGAGTTAAATAGAGATTTGTGATCACGGGCCACTGAGGCAGACTCCATCTCCTCAGCAACCCGCGACCACCACCCATCCTTGCAGCGCCTCACGGCTCTCCGAACCTCCGAGCGAAGGCTGCGGTAAGCCTCCTCATTCTCTGATGTGGGATTCTGTAGCCGATGACAGTGGGCCTGTCGCTTTTTCTCAACCATCCTGAACACCTCCTCTGTCAGCCAGGGTCTCTGGGGAGGTCTGGACCGCGTACCCAAAGCAGCCATTGCAGCTGCATGAGTCACAGTCCTAAACCTCGCCCATTTACCCTCGACACACACACAGACACACACACAGACACACACACAGACACACACACAGACACACACAGACACACACACATACACACACACAGACAGACACACAGACACACACACAGACACACAGACACACACAGACACACACACAGACACACACAGACACACAGACACACACAGACACACACACAGACACACACAGGCACACACAGACACACACACAGACACACACACAGACAGATATCTATGTACGGGTTCTGCATAGTTGAAGTCTGTGACCGTAACACAACAAACATGGCTACGATGTCTCCCTCTCCCCACGTTGCTATGAGCAACGGCGTTGTTGATGGTGGTGTTTGTGGTGGTGGTGGCTGTGGTGGTGGTTGTGGTGGTTGTGGTGGCTGTGGTGGTGGTGGCTGTGGTTGTGGTGGAGGTGGTTGTGGTGGTTGTGGTGGTTGTGCTTGTGGTGGTTGTGGTGGTGGCTGTGGTTGTGGTGGTAGTGGTGGTTGTGGTGGTTGTAGTAGTTGTGGTGGTGGCTGTGGCTGTGGTGGTTGTGGTGGTGGTGGTTGTGGTGGTGGTGGCTGTGGTGGTTGTGGTGGTGGTGGTTGTGGTGGTGGTGGTGGTGGCTGTGGTGGTGGCTGTGGTTGTGGTGGTTGTGGTGGTGGTGGTTGTGTAGTCATCAACTTGTGATGTCGGAGATTCTTAAAGAGTCAGACTAAAACTGGATAGACTCTGCTGCTAAACACACAGACACACAGACACACACACACAGACAGACACACAGACACACAGAGACACACAGACACACAGATACACAGAGACACACAGAGACACACAGACACACACACAGACACACATACACAGACACACACAGATACACACACACACACAGATACACACACAGAGACACAGACACACAGAGACACACAGAGAAACACAGAGACACACAGAGACACAGAAACACACAGATACACAGATACACAGAGACACACAGACACACACACACAGACACACACAGACACACACAGACACACACAGATACACACACAGAGGCACAGACACACAGAGACACACAGACACACACACAGACACACAGAGACACACAGACACACAGAGACACACAGAGACACAGACACACACACACAGACACAGACACACACAGACACACACAGACACACAGATACACACAGA
>NW_027423384.1:35000-57500 GCF_048934315.1 Petromyzon marinus
GCATCGTGGTGACGTCACCGCCACTTAGTGGCGAATAGCGGTTGTTGTTGTTGGAGGTGGTGGAGGTGGTGGTGGAGGTGGTGGTGGAGGTGGTGGTGGTGGTGGTGATAATGGTGATGGTGGTGATGGTGATGATGCTGGTGATGATGATAGTGATGGTGATGATGGTGGTGATGGTGATGCCGGTGATGGTGATGTTGATGATGATGGTGGTGATGATGGTGGTGACGATGATGGTGGTGATGATGATGGTGCTAGTGATGGTGATGATGATGGTGGTGACGATGGTGAGGATGGAGGTGATGGTGATGATGGTGATGATGGCGATGATGGTGATGTTGATGATGGTGAGGATGGAGGTGATGGTGATGGTGGTAGTGATGGTGGTGGTGATGATGATGGTAGTAGTGATGGTGGGGATGGTGATGAGGATGGAGTTGATGATGTTTAGTGATGGTGATGCTGAGGATGGACGTGATGGTGGTGACGATGGTGAGGATAGAGGTGATGGTGAGGATAGAGGTGATGGTGATGATAATGAAGATGCTGATGGTGATGATGGTGACGATGGTTACAATGTTGAGGATGGCGGTGGTGATGATGGTGATGATGGTGATGATGGTGATGGTGAGGATGGAGGTGATGATGATGGTGATGATGGTGGTGATGGTGATGATGGTGATGATGATGGTGATGTTGGTGATGATGGTGAGGATGGAGGTGAGGATGATGGGTATGATGATGGTGATGATGGTGATGATGGTGATGATGGTGATGGTGGTGATGGTGATGATGATGGTGATGATGTTTAGTGATGGTGAAGATGATGATGGTGACCATGGTGAGGATGGCGGTGGTGATGATGGTGATGATGGTGATGGTGAGGATGGAGGTGATGATGATGGTAATGATGGTGGTGATGGTGATGATGGTGATGATGATGGTGATGTTGGTGATGATGGTGACGGTGGAGGTGATGATGATGGTGATGATGGTAATGATGGTGATGGTGTGGGTGATGGTGATGATGTTTAGTGATGGTGAAGATGGAGATAATGATGGTGATGATGGTGATGAAGTTTACTGATGGTGAGGATGGAGTTAATGATGATGGTGATGATGATGGTGATGATGATGGTGATGCTTAGTGATGGTGATGATGGTGATGAAGTTTAGTGATGGTGATGGTGAAGATGGAGGTGATGATGATGGTGATGATGATGGTGATGATGATGCTTAGTGATGGTGATGATGGAGGTGATGAAGATGGTGATGATGGTGATGATGATGGTGATGATGATGCTTAGTGATGGTGATGATGGAGGTGATGATGATGGTGATGATGGTGATGATGATGGTGATGATGATGCTTAGTGATGGTGATGATGGAGGTGATGATGATGGTGATGATGGTGATGATGGTGATGATGATGGTGATGATGATGGTGATGATGATGCTTAGTGATTGTGATGATGGAGGTGATGATGATGGTGATGATGGTGATGATGATGGTGATGATGATGCTTAGTGATGGTGATGATGGAGGTGATGATGATGGTGATGATGGTTATGATGATGGTGATGATGATGCTTAGTGATGGTGATGATGGAGGTGATGATGATGGTGATGATGATGCTTAGTGATGGTGATGATGGAGGTGATCATTTGCATGCAGACACGGGGCAGGGAGCGTGCCTGGGAGATGCGGGATGGGGGAGGGAGGCTGGGGAGGGATGGGGGAGAGATGGGGGAGGGATGGGGGAGAGATGGGGGAGAGAGGCTGGGGGAGAGATGGGGGAGAGATGGGGAAAGCGATTAGAGGAGTTGGACGGATATCGGAGGAGTGGGGACATAGGAGGAGGAGGTGTTGGAGGAGGAGGTGGTGGAGGTGGTGGTGGTGGTGGAGGTGGTGGTGGTGGTGGAGGTGGTGGAGGAGGTGCTGGTGGAGGTGGTGGTGGAGGTGGTGGAGGTGGTGGTGGAGGTGGTGGAGGAGGTGCTGGTGGAGGTGGTGGTGAAGGTGGTGGCGGTGGAGGTGGTGGTGGTGGTGGTGGAGGTGGTGGTGGAGGTGGTGGTGGTGGAGTTGGTGGTGGTGGAGGAGGTGGTGTTGGTGGAGGTGGTGGAGGTGGTGGAGGAGGTGGTGGATGTGGTGGTGGTGGTAGCTGTACTGACACGGCCATCGTGAACCCTCTGAGAGAGACTCCCAGACCCAGGGCTTGATCCCAGGGTCTCAGTGTCTCTGACACGGCCATCGTAAACCCCCTGAGAGAGAGAGAGACACCCAGACCCAGGGCTTGAACCCAGACTCTCAGTGTCTCTGACAAGGCCATCCTGACGCGTCGTGTGAATTTGCGTGACGTGAACTGGCGTGGTTCCGTACTCTCGATCCTAATCTCAAACCTCCATCCACCTCCTCCCGTCTCTTGTAGGGCATTCCCAGAGATTCACATCGTTTCCTCGTCGTCATCAGCAGCATCATCATCAGCATCATCATCAGCAGCAGCAGCATCATCAGCAGCAGCAGCATCAGCATTAATTTCATCATCAGCGGCATCATCATCAGCAGCAGCATCCCCGTCACCTCCAGCCCTGTGAGACGCTACACGGGGCAACTTTGTCCGTGCGTCTAACGGCACCGCTGCTGCTGCTAACAGCACTTGGCACGACTGTTCACTCAATCATTCACTCACTCATCAACTCACTATTTCACTCACTCGCCCACGCACTCGCTCACTCACTCACCCACCCACTCAACAACTCGCTAACCCACTCGCTCACCAACCCACTCACCCACTCACTCGCCCACCCGCTCATCCACTCGCTCACCCGCTCACCTACCCACTCACCAACTCGCTCACCCACTCGCTCACCGACTCACCCAACCACTCACTCACCCACTCACCCACGCGCCCACCCACTCACCCACCCACCCGCTCACCCACCCACTCACTCACTCACCCACCCACTCACTCACGCACTCACCCACCCACTCACTCACCCACCCACTCACCCACTCACTCACTCACTCACCCACCCACTCACTCACCCATCCACCAACCCACCCACTCACGCACCCACTCGCTCACCGACTTACTCACCCACCCACTCACCTACCCATCCACTCACCCACTCACTCAGTCACTTACCCACCCACTCACCCACCCACTCACCCACTCACCCACCCACCCACCTACTCGCTCACCCACTCACCCACCCACTCGCTCACCGACTCACTCACCCACCCACCCACTGACCCACCCACTCACCCACCCACTCACCCACCCACCCACTCACCGACTCTCTCACCCACCCACCCACTGACCCACCCACCCACCCACTCACCCACCCACTAACCCACTCACCCACTCACTCACTCACCCACTCACTCACTCACCCACTCACTCACTCACCCACTCACTCACTCACCCACTCACTCACCCACTCACTCACTCACCCACTCACTCACTCACCCACTCACTCACTCACCCACTCACTCACTCACCCACTCACTCACTCACCCACTCACTCACCAACTCAATCACCATATCTGTCATCGAGCAAAGGAACAGACCGCGATATGTAAATCCTCTCCACTTCCTCCAAGGATTGTAGATCGCTATCCTCGTGGTTCTGCCACTCTCGCTCCAAGCACGCCCCACCCCTCAATGTACACCACTCACAAACTCAAACACTCCTACACACACCACTCACACACACACCACTCACACACACTACATACACACACACCACTCACACACTCACACACTCCTACACACACACCACTCACACACACACCACTCACACACACTACATACACACACACCACTCACACACACACACCACTCACACACACACACCACTCACACACACTCACGCACACCACTCACACACACTCACACACTCCTACACACACACCACTCACACACTCAAACACTCCTACACACACACCACTCACACACTCACACACTCCTACACACACACCACTCACACACACCACTCACACACTCACACACACCTACACACACCACTCACACACCACTCACACACACCACTCACACACCACTCACACACACCACTCACACACACCACTCACACACACACCACTCACACACTCTCACACTCCTACACACACACCACTCACACACACCACTCACACACTCACACACACTTACACACACCACTCACACACACCACTCACACATTCTCACACTCCTACACACACCACTCACACACTCAAACACTCCTACACACACACCACTCACACACTCACACACTCCTACACACACACCACTCACACACTCACACACACCACTCAAACAGTCAAACACTCCTACACACACACCACTCACACACTCACACACACCTATACACACCACTCACACACACACCACTCACACACACCACTCACACACTCAAACACTCCTACACACACCACTCACACACTCACACACTCCTACACATACACCACTCACACACTCAAACACTCCTACACACACACCACTCATACACTCTCACACTCCTACACACACACCACTCACACACTCAAACACTCCTACACACACCACTCACACACTCAAACACTCCTACACACACACACCACTCACACACTCACACACTCCTACACACACACCACTCACACACTCACACACTCCTACACACACACCACTCACACACTCACACACTCCTACACACACACCACTCACACACTCACACACACCACTCACACACACACACTCCTACACACACACCACTCACACACTCACACACACACACACTCACACACTCCTACACACACCTACACACACACACACCTACACACACACAACATTCACACACTCACACACCACTCACACACTCACACACCACTCACACACACACACACACCTACACACACCACTCACACACTCACACACACCTACACACACCACTCACACACCACTCACACACTCACACACCTATACACACACACCACTCACACAATCACACACACCTACACACACACCACTCACACACTCACACACACCACTCACACCTACACACACCACTCACACACTCACACACACCACTCACACCTACACACACACCACTCACACACACCACTCACACACTCACACACACCACTCACACACTCACAAACACACACTACTCACACACACCACTCACACACTCACACACACCATTCACACACTCACACACACCTACACACACCACTCACACACACCACTCACTCACTCACACACACCACTCACACACTCACACACTCACACACTCACACACACACCACTCACACACATCACTCACACACTCACACACACCTACACACACCCCACTCACACACTCACACACTCACACACACCACTCACACACTCACACACACCTACACACACATACCACTCACATACACCACTCACACACTCACACACACCACTCACACACTCACACACACCTACACACACCACTCACACACACCACTCACACACACCACTCACACACACCACTCACACACACACACATCACTCACACACTACTCACACACTCACACACACACCAGTCACACCTACACGCACACCACTCACACACTCACACACACACCACTCACACACACACAACTCACACACTCACACACACCTCTCACACACCACTCACACACTCACACACACTTACACACATACCACTCACACACTCACACACACCACTCTCACACACCACACACACACCACTCACACACTCACACCACACACACACACACCACACACACCACTCACACACTCACACCACTCACACACACCACACACACACACCACTCACACACTCACACACTCCTACACACACCACTCACACTCCACTTACACACACACCTACACACACCACTTACACACTCACACACACCTACACACACCACTCACACACTCACATACACCTACATACACACCACTCACACACACCACTCACACACACACACCACTCACATACTTACACACACCACTCACACACTCACACACACACTCACTCACACACTCACACACACTCACTCACACGCTCACACACACCACTCACACACTGACACACACCACTCACGCACACACACACCTACACACACACCACTCTTACACACACACCACTCACACCACGGGGTAGAACCCACGACCTCCTGTATACCAGGCGAGGTAGTCAACATCTCCCAAGGATAGAACCCACGACCTCCTGTAGACCAGGCGAGGTAGTCAACATCTCCCAGGGATAGAACCCACGACCTCCTGTAGACCAGGCGAGGTAGTCAACATCTCCCAGGCATAGAACTCACGACCTCCTGTAGACCAGGCGAGGTAGTCAACATCTCCCAGGGATAGAACCCACGACCTCCTGTAGACCAGGCGAGGTAGTCAACATCTCCCAGGGATAGAACTCACGATCTCCTGCAG
Source organism: Petromyzon marinus (assembly GCF_048934315.1). Classification (NCBI taxonomy): domain Eukaryota; kingdom Metazoa; phylum Chordata; class Hyperoartia; order Petromyzontiformes; family Petromyzontidae; genus Petromyzon; species Petromyzon marinus. Next base: position 41,422 of record NW_027423384.1, read on the forward strand.
ACCAGGCGAGGTAGTCAACATCTCCCAGGGTTACGGGATAGAACCCACGACCTCCTGTAGACCAGGCGAGGTGGTCAACATCTCCTACACACCGACACGCTCACACACAACAACCGCCATTCGCCACTAAGTGGCGGTGACGTCACCACGATGCTTGTGCCAGGCTATGTGCACCTTGAGGCCACGTGAAGTGTCGAACGCCCGCTAACAGGTCACGGGGCAGACCCAGGTGCCACTGGTCGACTGACTGAGATGACTGGCTGATGCACCACCTGTGCTCCCTACTGTGCCAACCTACTGTGCTTTAGCCACACGGCGCTCCGCTCGTTGTTGTGAGCGTCGCTCTTCTGCCCTCCGTTGTTGTTGGAGGGTGACTGCCTCCAGCCGCCCAGTAGCATCCTTCACGAGCCTCCTCCACAGAGGTTGATCTTGACACCGCTGGTACCGGTCATCGGCAAGTCCACTCAGCTCCACGTCCTCCTGTACCACATCACTCCATCTCTTCTCTAGCCCGTGCCGCGCCCATTTAGCCCCCTCGATCTGGCCGAACAAAAGCTGTTTCGGCATGCGGTGGCTGGGCATGCGGGCTACATGACCCAGCCAACGCAGCCTTGCCTGCCGGAGGAGCTCACCGATGGGACCTTGCCCAGATCTTTCAAGGATTTGTGAGCTCCTCACACAATCCAGCCTGGTTAAACCCAGGATGGATCGTAGGCAGGCTAGCCTAAATGTTTCTAACCGGCGAAGATGTTCCATTAAGTGGGTCCACGTTTCACAAGCGTAGAGAAGGGAGGGAATGACCGTGGCCGAGAAGACCTGAAGCTTAGTGCGGAGCGACAGACCAGGTAGCTTTCACACAGCATTACGTAACCGATGAATATATATTGCCGCTCGACTGATTCGGAGTGAGACCTCTGCTGTTAAACTGGAGCCGGTCATAAGCACACTGCCCAGGTATGGGAAACTGTCCACTCTCTCCACAACTGCCCCATCACCGATTGAGAGTTGTGGGGGTGGAGTGTCCGATGGTACAAAATACCCAGGCAGGTGCTTAGTTTTGGTGGGGCAGATGGTAAGGCCCCATCTCTTAGTGGCACGCTCCAGTCTCAGCAGCAGCGTCTCCAACTCCTCCTCTGAATGAGTAGCTATTACCAAATCATCAGCATACATAACATGGTTGAGCAATAGGGAGCCATCCCTTGACCGCACCCGGGCATCGATCAGCCTCCCATTATATCTGTACCAAATGGAGATTCCCCCGGTACAGCTATTGAAGGCTTCACGAACTACGTGGTCAAAATAGATATTAAATAATGTGGGAGCCAGAGGACATCCCTGTCGCACCCCAAGGTGTACAGAGAATGGCTCTGACTCCCGGCCACGTAGTTTTACCCGGGCCCGCTCACCATCATGAAGGTCCTTAATGATTGTGAGCAGAGGGTCAAGTACTCCAAAAGCACGAAGCACAACCCAGAGCCCAGGCCTACTGATGGTATCATAGGCCTTGACCAGGTCAATAAAGCAGAGATGTGCTAATTCTTTGTCAGATTATGCTAATTTCTTTGTCAGAACACCTTGTTTGCTCGCACACAGTTTAAAGGTCCGCTGTCTGAGCGTGGTTGTGTTTCGCTAAATTATCCTGTTTGATTTGTACTAAGTGCCTCGGTGAATGTGTATGCTCTAACTTTAACATAGCTATTTCTGTGACCAGTTACTAGCTAATCACTCAGCTATTTCAATGCTAAATTCTATGCTAATTCCTTTGTCAAGGGGTACCTCTGCGGATGTGTATACTTTAACTTAGCTATTTCAATGAGCCATTTCAATGCTAAATTATATGCTAATTGCTTTGTCAAGGCGCTTGGTGTTTTTCTTCTCACACAGCTTAAAGGTCGTGATCTGAGCGTGGCTTCTTCCACTCCAGCGCTGTCCTCCTGACAGTCTCGTCCCTTCACCTGATGAAGGCCGCTTGTGTTGTGGCCGAAACGTCGTGATTTTTTGTTATTTTTTTTCACCTACGTGACTTTACCCAATAGAACCAAAGAGTATGGATCCTAGCAGTCACGAAAGCTTTAAATCTAGAAGAGATGTAGGTCTTGTTGGAATTCCCTACACCTCTGATGTAGCAGACGGACAGACAATATGGCATCTGTGCAGGACCGCCCTTTCCTGAAACCTCTTTAAGAAGGGGGACCGCACAGACTGTAACAACTACAGGGGCATCTCACTCCTCAGTGTGCCGGGAAAGGTCCTGGCAAGGATTTTTCAACATCGCCTTGCCAGGCACGCTGAGGAGAGGCTTGCGGAGCCCAAATGCGGTTTCACACTCTCACACACACACTCTCACACACACCTACACGCTCACACACACCTACACACCTACACGCTCACACACGTACACTCACCTACACACACACACACTCACACACACCTACACACACCTACATGTTCACACACACCTACACACACACACGTACACTCACACACACCTACACACACACACCTACACACTCACACACCTACACACACACCTACACGCTCACACACCTACACACACATACTCTCACACACTTACACACACACACCTACACACTCACACACCTATACACACACCTACACACACACACCTACACACACACTCATACACACCTACACACACACCTACACGCTCACACACGTACACTCACTTACACATTCACACACCTACACACACTCACACACATCTACAACAACAACAACCGCCATTCGCCACTAAGTGGCGGTGACGTCACCATGACGCTTGTGCCAGGCTAGGTGCACCTTGAGGCCACGTGAAGTGTCGAACGCCCGCTGGCAGGTCACGGGACAGACCCAGCAGGTGCCATGGGTTGACTGCTGTGCCAGGCTAGGTGCAGGAGGAGGTCACGGGACAGACCCAGCAGGTGACATGGGTTGAATGCTGTGCCAGGCTAGGTGCAGGAGGAGGTCTCGGGACAGACCCAGCAGGTGACATGGGTTGACTGCTGTGCCAGGCTAGGTACAGGAGGAGGTCACGGGACAGACCCAGCAGGTGCCATGGGTTGACTGCTGTGCCAGGCTAGGTGCAGGACGAGGTCTCGGGTCAGACCCAGCAGGTGCCATGGGTTGACTGAGATGACCACTTTGCCAACTCGCTGTTTTGGCCGCCCGGCGACTGCCTCCAACTGCCCAGTAGCCTCACTGTGCACCTAGCCTGGTACTGTCCAGTAGCAGCGTCCTTCACGAGCCTCCTCCACAGAGGCCGATTTTGACACCGCTGGTGCCAGTCATTGGCAAGTCCACTCAGCTCCACATCCTCCTGTACCACATCAGCTCCATCTCTTCTCTAGCTTGTATCACTCACTCACCAACCTAATCACTCACCCACCTATTCACCCACTCACCTACTCACCCACCTACTCACTAACTCACCCACCGACAGACTCACTCACTCACTCACCAACCAACCCACCCACCCACTCACCAACCCACTCACTCACTCACCAACCCACCCACTCACTCACTCACCAACCCACCCACTCACTCACCCACCCACTCACTCACCAACCCACCCACTCACCCACTCACTAACTCACCCACCTACTCATACATCCACCCACTCCCTCACCCACTCACTCACCCACTAGCCTCACCCGCCTACTTACCCACTCACTAACTCACCCACTCACACATCCACTCACACATCCATTCACTCACCCACCCACTCACTCACCAACCCACCCACTCACCCACCTACTCATCCACTCACCCATCCACCCACTCACACATCCACACAATCACTCACTAACTCACCCACCCACTCACCCACCTACTCACCCACTCACTAACTCACCCACCTACTCACCCACTCACCCACCCACCCACTCACACATCCACTCACCCACCCACTCACCCACTCACTAACTCATTCACCCACCCACTCACCCACCCACCCACTCACACATCCACTCACACACCCACTCACTCACCCACCCACTCACCCACCTACTCACCCACTCACTAACTCACCCACCTACTCACACATCCACCCACTCACTCACACACTCACCCACTCGCCTCACCCACCTACTTACCCACTCACTAACTCACCCACCCACTCACACATCCACTCACCCACTCACTAACTCACCCACCCACCCACTCACACATCCACTCACACATCCACTCACTCACCCACCTACTCACCCACTAAATAACTCACCCACCTACTCACTAACTCACCCACCGACCCACTCACCCACACACACAGATATTCATAAACACTGCATACACACCCAGATGAATAAACATAAACACTGCATACACACAACAGATACATAAACATAAACACCGCATACACACAACAGATAAATAAACATAAACACTACATACACACACAGATACATAAACATAAACACTGCATACACACAACAGATAAATAAACATAAGCACTGCATACACACTACAGATACATAAACATAAACACTGCATACACACAACAGATACATAAACATAAACACCGCATACACACAGATAAATAAACATAAGCACTGCATACACACAGATAAATACACATAAACACTACATACACACAACAGATACATAAACACTGCATACACACAACAGCTAAATAAACATAAACACTGCATACACACAACAGCTAAATAAACATAAACACTGCATACACACAACAGATACATAAACATAAACACTGCATACACACACAGATAAATAAACATAAACACTGCATACACACAACAGCTAAATAAACATAAACACTGCATACACACTACAGATACATAAACATAAACACTGCATACACACACAGATAAATAAACATAAACACTGCATACACACAACAGCTACATAAACATAAACACTGCATACACACAACAGCTAAATAAACATAAACACTGCATACACACAACAGCTACATAAACATAAACACTGCATACACACAACAGATAAATAAACATAAGCACTGCATACACACAACAGCTACATAAACATAAACACTGCATACACACAACAGATACATAGATAAATAAACATAAGCACTGCATACACACACAGATAAATAAACATAAGCACTACATACACACACAGATACATAAACATAAACACTGCATACACACACAGATAAATAAACATAAACACTGCATACACACACAGATACATAAACATAAACACTGCATACACACAACAGATAAATAAACATAAACACTGCATACACACTACAGATACATAAACATAAACACTGCATACACACTACAGATACATAAACATACACACGGCATACACACTACAGATACATAAACATAAACACTACATACACACAACAGCTAAATAAACATAAACACTGCATACACACAACAGCTAAATAAACATAAACACTGCATACACACTACAGATACATAAACATAAACACTGCATACACACAACAGATACATAAACATAAACACTGCATACACACAACAGATGAATAAACATAAGCACTGCATACACACAACAGATAAATAAACATAAGCACTGCATACACACAACAGATAAATAAACATAAGCACTGCATACACACAACAGCTAAATAAACATAAACACTGCATACACACAACAGCTACATAAACATAAACACTGCATACACACAACAGAATAATAAACATAAACACTACATACACACTACAGATACATAAACATAAACACTGCATACACACAACAGCTACATAAACATAAACACTGCATACACACAACAGATACATAAACATAAACACTACATACACACTACAGATACATAAACATAAACACTGCATACACACAACAGCTAAATAAACATAAACACTGCATACACACACACATATAAATAAACATAAACACTGCATACACACTACAGATACATAAACACTGCATACACACTACAGATACATAAACATAAACACTGCATACACACAACAGATACATAAACATAAGCACTGCATACACACAACAGCTAAATAAACATAAACACTGCATACATTTTACCATCATCTTCTGCAGGAAAAAAAATAAACAACAACAACAACCCATCGACTTAAAATGTATTCTTTTAAATTCATGTAACAAAATAAAATATACAGTGCACGTGTGTGTGTGTATATATATTATACATTCATCATTCCGGCAAATCGGCAAAGCGCCCAGCACACCCAGTCCATGAAAGATCCGGGGCCATGTGGCACCGCTGGCAGATGAGCCCACGATTTATACACAAAGATAAAGGTCCCCCGTGTAGCCTGCGACAGACTGCAGGGGCAAGTGCCGTCAGCGGGCAAGCAGCTGTGAAGGCTACCGGCACTGTGGCACACGAGGGGGTGGGTGGCCAGCACCACCACGCCCGGCCGCCTTTGTCTCCCCAGTGGCGATGTTCACCACACACCGCTACACATTTGAGGCTGAGTCGACCTAGGGGAGGCCCAGGACCGGTTCGGATAATCCGTCACTGGGGGTGTTGGTGGCCGTGAGCGGGAATCGAACCCCGGGTGGCCGGGTTCGTAGCGCAGCGTGGCGCTAACCGCTGCACCACCGCTCCCCCCGTACACACAGACACACACAGACACACACAGACACACACACAGACACACACACACATACAGACACACACACACAGACATACAGACACAAAGACACACACACAGACACACACACAGACACACACACACATACAGACACACATACAGACACAGACACACACAAACAAAGACAAAGATCCCCCATATAGCCTTAACAGACTGTAGGGGCAAGTGCTGTTAGCGAGCAGCACCTATACAAGGCCGTAACGGTACACGAGGGGGTGGGTGGCCAGCACCACGCCCGACCGCCTTTGTCTCCCTAGTGGCAATGGACACACACACAGACACAATCACACACACAATCACACAGACACACAGACACACACACAGAGACACACATACAGACACACACACAGAGACACACACACACAGACACACATACAGACACACACACAGAGACACACAGACACACACACAGACACCCTCCACTTAGCAACGTTCAGAGATACGAAGAAAACTTGACACCCGTTTGTCCGAGATGCAGATTTCGAAAGTTCGATAGATGGCGGTGGAGGAATCTACATCTACAGAACGTGAAGAACCAGTGGCATCTACATCTACAGAACGTGAAGAACCAGTGGCATCTACATCTACAGAACGTGAAGAACCAGTGGCATCTACATCTACAGAACGTGAAGAACCAGTGGCATCTGCATCTGCAGAACGTGAAGAACCAGTGGCATCTGCATCTGCAGAACGTGAAGAACCAGTGGCATCTACATCTACAGAACGTGAAGAACCAGTGGCATCTACATCTACAGAACGTGAAGAACCAGTGGCATCTACAGAACGTGAAGAACCAGTGGCATCTCCATCGGCAGAACGTGAAGAACCAGTGGCATCTACAGAACGTGAAGAACCAGTGGCATCTACATCTACAGAACGTGAAGAACCAGTGGCATCTACATCTACAGAACGTGAAGAACCAGTGGCATCTACAGAACGTGAAGAACCAGTGGCATCTACATCTACAGAACGTGAAGAACCAGTGGCATCTACATCTACAGATCGTGAAGAACCAGTGGCATCTACATCTAAAGAACGTGAAGAACCAGTGGCATCTACATCTACAGAACGTGAAGAACCAGTGGCATCTACATCTACAGAACGTGAAGAACCAGTGGCATCTACATCTACAGAACGTGAAGAACCAGTGGCATCTACATCTACAGAACGTGAAGAACCAGTGGCATCTACATCTACAGAACGTGAATAACCAGTGGCATCTACATCTACAGAATGTGAAGAACCAGTGGCATCTACATCTACAGAACGTGAAGAACCAGTGGCATCTACATCTGCAGTACGTGAAGAACCAGTGGCATCTACATCTACAGAACATGAAGAACCAGTGGCATCTACATCTACAGAACATGAAGAACCAGTGGCATCTACATCTACAGAACGTGAAGAACCAGTGGCATCTACATCTACAGAACGTGAAGAACCAGTGGCATCTACATCTACAGAACATGAAGAACCAGTGGCATCTACATCTACAGAACGTGGAGAACCAGTGGCATCTACATCTGCAGAACGTGAAGAACCAGTGGCATCTACATCTGCAGAACGTGAAGAACCAGTGGCATCTACATCTGCAGAACGTGAAGAACCAGTGGCATCTACATCTACAGAACGTGAAGAACCAGTGGCATCTACATCAACAGAACGTGAAGAACCAGTGACATCTACATCTACAGAATGTGAAGAACCAGTGGCATCTACATCTGCAGAACGTGAAGAACCAGTGGCATCTGCATCTGCAGAAAGTGAAGAACCAGTGGCATCTACATCTACAGAACGTGAAGAACCAGTGGCATCTACATCTACAGAACGTGAAGAACCAGTGGCATCTACATCTACAGAACATGAAGAACCAGTGGCATCTACATCTGCAGAACGTGAAGAACCAGTGGCATCTACATCTGCAGAAAGTGAATAACAGTGGCATCTACATCTACAGAACGTGAAGAACCAGTGGCATCTACATCTACAGAACATGAAGAACCAGTGGCATCTACATCTGCAGAACGTGAAGAACCAGTGGCATCTACATCTGCAGAACGTGAAGAACCAGTGGCATCTACATCTGCAGAAAGTGAATAACCAGTGGCATCTACATCTACAGAACGTGAAGAACCAGTGGCATCTACATCTACAGAAGGTGAAGAACCAGTGGCATCTACATCTACAGAACGTGAAGAACCAGTGGCATCTACATCTACAGAACGTGAAGAACCAGTGGCATCTACATCTACAGAACGTGAAGAACCAGTGGCATCTACATCTACAGAACGTGAAGAACCAGTGGTATCTACATCTACAGAACGTGAAGAACCAGTGGGATCTACATCTACAGAACGTGAAGAACCTGTGGTATCTACAGAAGATGAAGAACCAGTGGCATCTACATCTACAGAACGTGAAGAACCAGTGGCATCTACATCTGCAGAACGTGAAGAACCAGTGGCATCTATAGAACGTGAAGAACCAGTGGCATCTACATCTACGGAACGTGAAGAACCAGTGGCATCTGCATCTGCAGAACGTGAAGAACCAGTGGCATCTACACCTACAGAACGTGAAGAACCAGTGGCATCTACATCTACAGAACGTGAAGAACCAGTGGCATCTACATCTATATACATTGACCCTGAGACCCGGTCTCTACTCTAGACACCGACCCTGAGACCCGGTCTCTACTCTAGACACTGACCCTGAGACCCGGTCTCTACTCTAGACACTGAGACCCTGAGACCCGGTCTCTACTCTACACACTGAGACCAAATCTCTACTCTAGACACTGAGACCAGGTCTCTACTCTAGACACTGACACTGAGACCTGGTCTCTACTCTAGACACTGACACTGAGACCTGGTCTCTACTCTAGACACTGACCCTGAGACCCGGTCTCTACTCTAGACCCTGAGACCCTGAGACCAGGTCTCTACTCTAGACACTGACCCTGAGACCCGGTCTCTACTCTAGACCCTGAGACCCGGTCTCTACTCTAGACCCTGAGACCAGGTCTCTACTCTAGACACTGACCCTGAGACCTGGTCTCTACTCTAGACACTGAGACCCGGTCTCTACTCTAGACACTGACCCTGAGACGCGGTCTCTACTCTAGACACTGAGACCCTGAGACCTGGTCTCTACTCTAGACACTGAGACCCGGTCTCTACTCTAGACACTGAGACCCGGTCTCTACTCTAGACACTGAGACCCGGTCTCTACTCTAGACACTGAGACCCGGTCTCTACTCTAGACACTGAGACCCTGAGACCTGGTCCTCTACTCTAGACACTGAGACCCGGTCTCTACTCTAGACACTGAGACCCGGTCTCTACTCTAGACACTGAGACCCTGAGACCTGGTCTCTACTCTAGACACTGAGACCCGGTCTCTACTCTAGACACTGAGACCCGGTCTCTACTCTAGACACTGAGACACTGAGACCCGGTCTCTACTCTAGACACTGAGACACTGAGACCTGGTCTCTACTCTAGACACTGAGACCAGGTCTCTACTCTAGACCCTGAGAACCTGAGACCCGGTCTCTACTCTAGAACCTGAGACCCAGGTTCTAGAAGGAGACATCCGCACGCTGCACCATGCACTGGGTGTTGCTGGCACTGCTGCCGAATGACCACTGCAGGTTCTCCACGTTGTCCTGCAGGAAGAGCCTCTTGCGGTCCTGTGATGGGGAGGGAGATGCGGAGAGACAGAGAGAGCAGAGAGTGGTGAGTGGAGAGACAGTGGTGAGTGGAGAGAGAGTGGTGAGAGTGTGGTGAGTGGAGAGAGAGTGGTGAGAGTGTGGTGAGTGGAGAGAGAGTGGTGAGAGTGTGGTGAGTGGAGAGAGAGTGGTGAGTGGAGAGAGAGTGGTGATAGAGTGGTGAGTGGAGAGAGAGTGGTGAGTGGAGAGAGAGTGGTGAGAGTGTGGTGAGTGGAGAGAGAGTGGTGAGAGTGTGGTGAGTGGAGAGAGAGTGGAGAGTGGAGAGAGTGGTGAGTGGAGAGAGAGTAGAGATAGAGTGGTGAGTGGAGAGAGAGTGGAGAGAGAGTGGAGAGAGAGTGGAGAGAGAGTGGAGAGAGTGGAGAGAGTGGAGAGAGTGGAGAGAGAGTGGAGAGTGGAGAGAGTGTGGAGAGTGGAGAGAGAGTGGAGAGAGAGTGGAGAGAGAGTGGAGAGAGAGTGGAGAGAGTGGAGAGAGAGTGGAGAGTGGAGAGAGTGTGGAGAGTGGAGAGAGAGTGGAGAGAGAGTGGAGAGTGGAGAGAGAGTGGAGAGAGAGTGGAGAGAGAGTGGAGAGAGAGTGGAGAGAGAGTGGAGAGAGAGTGGGGAGAGAGTGGAGAGAGAATGGAGAGTGGAGAGAGAGCGGAGAGAGAGTGGAGAGAGAATGGAGAGAGTGGAGAGAGAGTGGAGAGAGAGTGGAGAGAGAGTGGAGAGAGAGTGGAGAGAGAGTGGAGAGTGGAGAGAGAGAGTGGAGAGTGGAGAGAGTGGAGAGAGAGTGGAGAGAGAGAGAGTGGAGAGAGTGGAGAGAGAGTGGAGAGAGAGTGGAGAGAGAGTAGAGAGAGTGGAGAGAGAGTGGAGAGTGGAGAGAGTGGAGAGAGAGTGGAGAGAGAGTGGAGAGAGAGAGAGTGGAGAGTGGAGAGAGAGTGGAGAGAGTGGAGAGAGAGTGGAGAGAGAGTGGAGAGAGAGTGGAGAGAGAGTGGAGAGGAGAGTGGAGAGAGAGTGGAGAGAGAGTGGAGAGAGAGTGGAGAGAGTGGAGAGAGAGTGGAGAGAGTGGAGAGTGGAGAGAGAGTGGAGAGTGGAGAGAGAGTGGAGAGAGAGTGGGTGGAGAGAGAGTGGAGAGAGAGTGGAGAGAGAGTGGAGAGAGAGTGGAGAGAGAGTGGAGAGAGTGGAGAGAGAGTGGAGAGAGAGTGAGAGAGAGAGTGAGAGTAGAGAGAGAGTGGAGAGAGAGTGGAGAGAGAGTGGAGAGAGAGTGGAGAGTTAAAGAGAGAGTGGAGAGTAAAGAGAGAGTGGAGAGTGGAGAGAGAGTGAGGAGGGGGGAATGAGAGGTGGGAATGAGAGAGGGGGAATGAGAGGGGGAATGAATGAGAGGGGGAATGAGAGAAGAATGAATGAGGGGGGAATGAGAGGGGGAATGAGGAGAGAGAGAATGAATGAGAGGGGAATGAATGAGAGGGGGAATGAATGAGATTGGGAATGAATGAGATGGGGAATGAATGAGAGGGGGAATGAATGAGATGGGGAATGAATGAGAGGGGAATGAAGAGGGAAAAAAGGGAATGAACCTTGGTGTCGTTGAGTTCAGCGATTGCCGAGAGGATTTGCTGCCGGGGAGCGTCGGTGGAGATGCCCAGCTCCAGCAGGTCGTGATCACAGAGCGTGAGGAAGGCCTCCAGATCCACCTGGTGAGTAGTGGGGGGGTGGTGAGTGGTGGGGGGGTGGGTGAGTAGTGGGGGGTGGTGAGTAGTGGGGGGGTGGTGAGGTCGTGATCACAGAGCGTGAGGAAGGCCTCCAGATCCACCTGGTGAGTAGTGGGGGGGTGGTGAGTGGTGGGGAGGTGGTGGGGAGTGGGGGGGTGGTGGGGGGGTGGTGAGTGGTGGGGGGGTGGTGAGTAGTGGGGGGGGGGTGAGTGGTGGGGGGTGGTGAGTAGTGGGGGGGGTGGTGAGTAGTGGGGGGGTGGTGAGTAGTGGGGGGTGGTGAGTAGTGGGGGGTGGTGAGTAGTGGGGGGGTGGTGAGTAGTGGGGGGTGGTGAGGAGTGGGGGGTGGTGAGTAGTGGGGGGGTGGTGAGTAGTGGGGGGGTGGTGAGGAGTGGGGGGTGGTGAGTAGTGGGGGGGTGGTGAGTGGTGGTGAGTAGTGGGGGGGGTGGTGAGTAGTGGGGGGGTGGTGAGTAGTGGGGGGTGGTGAGTAGTGGGGGGTGGGTGAGTAGTGGGGGGTGGTGAGGAGTGGGGGGTGGTGAGTAGTGGGGGGTGGTGAGTAGTGGGGGGTGGTGAGTAGTGGGGGGGTGGTGAGGTCGTGATCACAGAGCGTGAGGAAGGCCTCCAGATCCACCTGGTGAGTAGTGGGGGGGTGGTGAGTGGTGGGGAGGTGGTGGGGAGTGGGGGGGTGGTGGGGGGTGGTGAGTGGTGGGGGGGTGGTGAGTAGTGGGGGGGGGTGAGTGGTGGGGGGTGGTGAGTAGTGGGGGGGGGTGGTGAGTAGTGGGGGGGTGGTGAGTAGTGGGGGGTGGTGAGTAGTGGGGGGTGGTGAGTAGTGGGGGGGTGGTGAGTAGTGGGGGGTGGTGAGGAGTGGGGGGTGGTGAGTAGTGGGGGGGTGGTGAGTAGTGGGGGGTGGGTGAGTAGTGGGGGGTGGTGAGGAGTGGGGGGTGGTGAGTAGTGGGGGGGTGGTGAGTAGTGGGGGGTGGTGAGGAGTGGGGGGGTGGTGAGTGGTGGGGGGGGTGGTGAGTAGTGGGGGGGTGGTGAGTAGTGGGGGGGTGATGAGTAGTGGGGGGTAGTGAGTAGTGGGGGGTGTTGAGTGGTGGGGGGTGGTGAGTGGTGGGGGGGTGGTGAGTAGTGGGGGGGTGGTGAGTAGTGGGGGGGGTGGTGAGTAGTGGGGGGGGTGGTGAGTAGTGGGGGGTGGTGAGTGGTGGGGGGGTGGTGAGTGGTGGGGGGGTGGTGAGTAGTGGGGGGGTGGTGAGTAGTGGGGGGTGGTGAGTAGTGGGGGGTGGTGAGTAGTGGGGGGGTGGTGAGTGGTGGGGGGGGTGGTGAGTAGTGGGGGGTGGTGAGTGCGTGGGAGAGTTGGTGGGTGGGTGAGTGGGTGGGTTGGTGAGTGGGTGGGTGGGTGGGTTGGTGAGTGGGTTGGTGAGTGGGTGGGTTGGTGAGTGGGTGGGTGGGTTGGTGAGTGCGTGGGAGAGTTGGTGAGTGGGTGGGTGGGTGGGTTGGTGAGTGGGTTGGTGAGTGGGTGGGTGGGTTGGTGAGTGGGTGGGTGGGTTGGTGAGTGCGTGGGAGAGTTGGTGGGTGGGTGAGTGGGTGGGTTGGTGAGTGGGTGGGTGGGTTGGTGAGTGGGTTGGTGAGTGGGTGGGTGGGTTGGTGAGTGGGTGGGTGGGTGGGTGAGTGAGTGGGTTGGTGAATGGGTGAGTAAGTGGATGAGTGGTGGTGCAGTGGTTAGCGCACGTCCCCTCCCGCCCCTCCTGCTCCTCGAATATTGGATGATATTTCTCGAGCGACAGCTTCTTCAGAATGGCCGAGAGCTCATCAGCTGTGTCGCACACAAACACAGAGACCCATAGACTCACATAGAGACCCAAAGACTCACATAGAGACCCATAGACTCACACAGACCCATAGACTCACACAGAGACCCACACAGAGACCCATAGACTCACACAGAGACCCACAGACTCACACAGAGACCCATAGACTCACACAGAGACCCATAGACTCACACAGAGACCCATAGACTCACACAGAGACCCATAGACTCACACCGAGACCCATAAACTACTCCAACAGAGACCCATAGACATACACAGAGACCCATAGACTCACCACACAGAGACCCATAGACTCACACAGAGACCCATAGACTAACACAGAGACCCATAGACTCACACAGAGACCCATAGACTCACACAGAGACCCATAGACTCACACAGAGACCCATAGACTCACACAGAGACCCATAGACTCACACAGAGACCCATAGACTCACACAGAGATCCATAGACTCACACAGAGACCCATAAACTCACAATGAGAACCATAGACTCACTACACAGAGACCCATAGACTCACAATGAGACCCATAGACTCACAATGAGACCCACAGACTCACACAGAGACCATTAGACTCACACAGAGATCCATAGTCTCACACAGAGACCCATAGACTCATCACACAGAGACCCATAGACTCAGCACACAGAGACCCACAGACTCACCACAGAGACCCATAGACTCATCACACAGAGACCCATAGACTCATCACACAGAGACCCATAGACTCACCACACAGAGACCCATAGACTCACACAGAGACCCATAGACTCACCACACAGAGACCGACAGACTCACCACAGAGACCCAAAGACTCATCACACAGAGACCCATAGACTCACCACACAGAGACCCATAGACTCATCACACAGAGACCCATAGACTCACCACACAGAGACCCATAGACTCACACAGAGACCCATAGACTCATCACACAGAGACCCATAGACTCACACAGAGACCCATAGACTCACCTTCCTCCGTGAGGGTTCCGCTGGTACTGGAGTCACCACTACCGCCAGTCACTGCTGATGAGCTCTCAACAGAGCGAGACCTGCGGGGCCAACATTCTATAAGTGAGTGTCTGAGTGAGTATCTGAGTGAGTGAGTGAGTCTATGAGTGCGTCTATGAGTGAGTCTCTGAGTGAGTGTCTGAGTGAGTGAGTCTCTGAGTGAGTGAGTCTATGAGTGAGTCTCTGAATGAGTCTCTGAGTGAGTCTCTGAGTGAGTGAGTCTCTGAGTGAGTCTCTGAGTGAGTAAGTCTCTGAGTGAGTCTCTGAGTGAGTCTCTGAGTGAGTCTATGAGTGAGTCTCTGAGTGAGTCTCTAAGTGAGTGAGTCTCTGAGTGAGTCTCTGAGTGAGTGAGTCTCTGAGTGAGTTTCTGAGCGAGTCTCTGAGTGAGTCTCTGAGTGAGTGAGTCTCTGAGTGAGTCTCTGAGTGAGTCTCCGAGTGAGTAAGTCTCTGAGTGAGTAAGTCTCTGAGTGAGTCTATGAGTGAGTCTCTGAGTGAGTCTCTGAGTGAGTGAGTCTCTGAGTGAGTCTCTGAGTGAGTCTCTGAGTGAGTCTCTGAGTGAGTCTCTGAGTATCTGAGTGAGTAAGGCTCTGAGTGAGTCTCTGAGTGAGTGAGTCTCTGAGTGAGTGAGTCTCTGAGTGAGTGAGTCTCTGAGTGAGTCTCTGAGTGAGTCTCCGAGTGAGTAAGTCTCTGAGTGAGTAAGTCTCTGAGTGAGTATCTGAGTGAGTGAGTGAGTCTCTGAGTGAGTCTATGAGTGAGTCTCTGAGTGAGTCTCTGAGTGAGTGAGTCTCTGAGTGAGTGAGTCTCTGAGTGAGTCTCTGAGTGAGTATCTGAGTGAGTAAGGCTCTGAGTGAGTCTCTGAGTGAGTCTCTGAGTGAGTATCTGAGTGAGTGAGGCTCTGAGTGAGTCTCTGAGTGAGTCTCTGAGTGAGTATCTGAGTGAGTGAGTCTCTGAGTGAGTCTCTGAGTGAGTCTCTGAGTGAGTGAGTCTCTGAGTGAGTATCTGAGTGAGTCTCTTTGTGAGTAAGTCTCTGAGTGAGTCTCTTTGTGAGTGAGTCTCTGAGTGAGTATCTGAGTGAGTATCTGAGTGAGTCTCTGAGTGAGTCTCTGAGTGAGTGAGTCTCTGAGTGAGTCTCTGAGTGAGTGAGTCTCTGAGTGAGTCTCTGAGTGAGTCTCTGAGTGAGTCTCTGAGTGAGTCTCCGAGTCTGTGAGTGAGTCTC
>NW_027423384.1:62500-91927 GCF_048934315.1 Petromyzon marinus
ATTGGATCACCATTTTTTCCCCTAATGATGGTAATACGTGTGGCGCTGCAGGTTACTTTTTTTGATGGAGTTAAATAGAGATTTGTGATCGCGGGCCACTGAGGCAGACTCCATCTCCTCAGCAACCCGCGACCACCACCCATCCTTGCAGCGCCTCACGGCTCTCCGAACTTCCGAGCGAAGGCTGCGGTAAGCCTGCTCATTCTCTGATGTGGGATTCTGTAGCCGATGACAGTGGGCCTGTCGCTTTTCCTCAACCATCCTGAACACCTCCTCTGTCAGCCAGGGTCTCTGGGGAGGTCTGGACCGCGTACCCAAAGCAGCCAATGCAGCTGCATGAGTGAGAGTCCTAAACCTCGCCCATTTTTTCCTCGACATCAGGAGTGGGGGACGATGCCAACCCCAGCCGTAGGCGATGATGAAATTCTCGCTTGCAACTTTCATCAGATAACTGAGACCAGGCCACTTTAGGTTGGAATGGGGTCCTGGGTGTACACCCACCACCGGAGCGGAAGAATGGCAGGCGCATCTTACAGATGACAAGTCGATGGTCAGAGGGCAGATCAGCTCCACGGTAGGTCCTGGTGTCAAGGACATGGGCTCGCATCCGATGGTCCATCACTATGTAGTCCAGCAGATGTTCTTGCTTGGACCCGGCATGCATCCATGATGTTGTGTGGATGCGCCGATGCCGGAACAGCGTGTTGGTAATTACAAGCCCATGGGCTGCACAAAAATCTAGCAGCCTCCTACCGTTGTTATTGAGCTGATCTGGCCCATGCCCTCCAATCACTCCAGACCAGGTGCCAGCATCATGACCAACTCGGGCATTGAAGTCACCCAACAAGATGACTCTATCCCGAGGGGCCACTTTAGCCAGCACCTGTGACAGGAGTTCATAGAAGGCATCTGACTCATCGGCTTTGCCTGCATCCCTCCACGGATGTTCGTCTTCGGTGGGGGCATAAGTAACCACGACCACCACTCCACGCCTCCGATTGATGGGAAGGCGAGCCCAAAGTAGCCTGGGGCTTACAGCTCCCCACACCTCACCACCACGCTCCCACGCCCCCTTCATTCTTTTGTTCAAAAGAAGAGCCACACCCTGTTGTTTGGCAGTCTGCTGCCCCGAGTAGAGGACTGTCCACCCCTCATGGTGGCAGGAGCCAGAACCGGTCCACCGGACCTCCTGAATGCCCCAGAGATCCAGGCGGTACCGGTCCAGCTCCCGACAGAGGAGTGGCAGCCTCTCCTCCACCAGTGAGTGTTCGAACATTCCACGTGGCCACACGAAGTTGCTTTTCGTTGTATCTGGAGGAGCCCCGAGGGTACAGATTCAAATCTCCTGGCTCCGCCAATTGGGGTTTGGCCAGGAGATGTCATAAACGCCTGTCCCCCTGGGGCCTCCAGCACAAGCTTATTAGTTAGATATTTTAGACGTGGTTTAGTGGTACATTTTTGAAGGTGGAGGGGTTACCAGCCCCTCGCACCCATCCAGAGCCCCCGTTTAGCCCCTGTGGTGGTCACAGATGCCATGAGGAGAGGAACCAATCGGAATTGGACCTCCCCCCACAGCACTGTCCACGACAGAGTTGCCCGTCCGGCACCGCGAGGAGGTAGGGGGTTGTTTGCCCACACACACACACACAGACACACACACACAGACAGACACACACTTCAATGTTTTTCTAGGAAGAGGTCTTCTTCTTGATTTGAAGCTTTCGTGACTGCTGGAATCGCTTTGGTTATTTCATCCAGCAGTGGACTGCTGCTGGATTCTACTTCTTCCCGCCTGGGGCCGACCGCTTGTGTTGCACCCGAAACGTCGTTATTTATTTTATTTTATACCTACGTCACTTTAGCGAAAGAACACATGGGGAGACATGGTCTACTTCTCTCACACACCGCTACTACTTTCCCGTTCCAATCCACGACACTTCTCAATCTACCACTCGCCCGAGCTCCCCATTGGCTAACATGGGAGGGGTCTACTTCTCTCACATACCGCTACTACTTTCCCATTCCAATCTACAACACCTGTCAATCTACCACTCGCCCGAGCCCCCCATTGGCTAACATGGGAGGGGTCTACGTCTCTCACACACCGCTACTACTTTCCCGTTCCAATCCACGACGCTTCTCAATCTACCACTCGCCCGAGCCCCCCATTGGCTAA
The DNA here is from genome assembly GCF_048934315.1 of Petromyzon marinus. Taxonomy (NCBI): domain Eukaryota; kingdom Metazoa; phylum Chordata; class Hyperoartia; order Petromyzontiformes; family Petromyzontidae; genus Petromyzon; species Petromyzon marinus. The sequence continues at coordinate 64,677 of NW_027423384.1, forward strand.
CATGGGAGGGGGGGTCTACTTCTCTCACACACCGCTACTACTTTCCCGTTCCAATCCACGACACTTATCAATCTACCACTCGCCCGAGCCCCCCATTGGCTAACATGGGAGGGGGTCTACTTCTCTCACACACCGCTACTACTTTCCCGTTCCAATCCACGACACCTCTCAATCTACCACTCGCCCTAGCCCCCCCATTGGCTAACATGGGAGGGGTCTACTTCTCTCACACACCGCTACTACTTTCCCGTTCCAACCCACGACACTTCTCAATCTACCACTCGCCCGAGCCCCCCATTGGCTAACATGGGAGGGGTCTACTTCTCTCACACACCGCTACTACTTTCCCGTTCCAACCCACGACACTTCTCAATCTACCACTCGCCCGAGCCCCCCATTGGCTAACATGGGAGGGGTCTACTTCTCTCACACACCGCTACTACTTTCCCGTTTCAATCTACGACACTTCTCAATCTACCACTCGCCCGAGCCCCCCATTGGCTAACACGGGAGGGGTCTACTTCTCTCACACACCGCTACTACTTTCCCGTTCCAATCCACGACGCTTCTCAATCTACCATTCGCCCGAGCTCCCCATTGGCTAACATGGGAGGGGTCTACTTCTCTCACACACCGCTACTACTTTCCCGTTCCAATCTACAACACCTGTCAATCTACCACTCGCCCGAGCCCCCCATTGGCTAACATGGGAGGGGTCTACTTCTCTCACACACCGCTACTACTTTCCCGTTCCAATCTACAACACCTGTCAATCTACCATTCGCCCGAGCTCCCCATTGGCTAACATGGGAGGGGTCTACTTCTCTCACACACCGCTACTACTTTCCCGTTCCAATCCACGACGCTTCTCAATCTACCACTCGCCCGAGCCCCCCATTGGCTAACATGGGAGGGGGGGTCTACTTCTCTCACACACCGCTACTACTTTCCCGTTCCAATTTATAAAGCACCCTCCCCAATGCCACCCACTGGAATGGTTGCCGGGTGGTTGCAGTCTTACCCGAGTGGTTGAAGGTCGTGACGGTGCTGGAGGAGTGGAGCGAGGTGGAGGGAGAGCCACCCCCGCCTCGGGACGTCACTTGGTATCGCCCAGGCCTCACCACTCTGCTCACAGACGTCTAAGAAGAGACAAAGATTCCCCCCGACCCCCGCATCAGGACGTCACTTGGTATCTCCCAGGCCTCACCACGCTGCTCACAGACGTCTAAGAAGAGACAAAGATTCCCCCCCCACATCAAGACGTCACTTGGTATCTCCAAAGCCTCACCACTCTGCTCACAGACGTCTAAGAAGTAACAAAGATTCACCCCCCCTCAGGACGTCACTTGGTATCTCCCAGGCCTCACCACTCTGCTCACAGACGTCTAAGAAGAGACAAAGATCCCCCCCCCCCGCATCAAGACATCACTTGGTATCTCCCAGGCCTCACCACTCTGCTCACAGATGTCTAAGAAGAGACAAAGATCCCCCCCCCGCATCAAGACATCACTTGGTATCTCCCAGGCCTCACCACTCTGCTCACAGATGTCTAAGAAGAGACAAAGATCCCCCCCCGCATCAAGACATCACTTGGTATCTCCCAGGCCTCACCACTCTGCTCACAGACGTCTAAGAAGAGACAAAGATCCCCCCCCCCCCGCATCAAGACATCACTTGGTATCTCCCAGGCCTCACCACTCTGCTCACAGACGTCTAAGAAGAGACAAAGATCCCCCCCCCCCGCATCAAGACATCACTTGGTATCTCCCAGGCCTCACCACTCTGCTCACAGACGTCTAAGAAGAGACAAAGATCCCCCCCCCCCCGCATCAAGACATCACTTGGTATCTCCCAGGCCTCACCACTCTGCTCACAGACGTCTAAGAGACAAAGATTCCCCCCCTGCCTCAGAACGTCACTTGGTATCTCCCAGGCCTCACCACTCTGCTCACAGACGTCTAAGAAGAGACAAAGATCCCCCCCCCGCATCAAGACATCACTTGGTATCTCCCAGGCCTCACCACTCTGCTTCATGTTTCCCTCCCTTCCATCCCCTTCCTCAACCCTCCCCTCTGCCCCCCCCACCACCACCCCACCAATCCCTCCCCATCCTCACCACATCAGAGGCCGCTCCACCACCTCCACCTCCACCACCACCTCCACCACCCTTTGTCCGAGGGGCGAGGTGGACGCTGTGGTTGCTGCTGTGGTTGTTGCTGTGGTTGTTGCTGTGGTTGTTGCTGTGGTTGTTGCTGTGGTTGTTGCTGTGGTGGTGGTGGTGGTGGCGTTGCTGAGCCGGCCGCGAGCGCTCAGCCCCCCGCAACTCTAACTTGGTGGGCGGCAGGAACGGGGCGATGACGGCACGGAGCTCCTCACTCGGGGGACGCGACAGCGGAGAGCCCCGGTGCATCTGGGGGGGGGTGGGACACGTGGGGGGTGGGACACGTGGGGGGTGGGACACGTGGGGGGTGGGACACGTGGGGGGGGGGACACGTGGGGGGGGGGACACGTGGGGGGGGGGGTGGGATACACATACAACGTACACCATACACACCACACTACACAGACCACACACACACACAACACACACCACACAACACACCATAGACACCACACCACACACACACACCACACACATACACACACACACCATACACACACACCACACACACCATACACACACCACACGCATACACCACACACACACACACACCACACACACACCACACACACACCACACACACACCACACACACACCACACACACACCACACACACACCACACCACACTACACCACACACCACACCATACACACCACACACCACACCATACACACCACACACACACACCACACACACACACCACACACACACACACCACACACACCACACCATAGACACCACACCACACACACACGCCACACACACACCACACATACACCACACATACACACACACCACACACCACACCACACACACCATACACACCACACACACCACACATACACCACACACACCACACCATACACACCACACACCACACACACACCACACACACACCACACCACACTACACCACACACCACACCATACACACCACACCATACACACACACACCACACACACACACCACACCACACACACCACACACACACACACCACACACACCACACACCACACCATACACACACACCACACACACCACACACACCACACACACCACACACACACCACACACACACCACACACACACCACACACACACCACACCACACTACACCACACACCACACCATACACACCACACACCACACCATACACACACACACCACACACACACACCACACACCACACACACCACACACCACACCACACACACCACACATACACCACACACACCACACCATACACACCACACACCACACACACACCACACACACACCACACCACACTACACCACACACCACACCATACACACCACACCATACACACACACACCACACACACACACCACACCACACACACCACACACACACACACCACACACACCACACACCACACCATACACACACACCACACACACCACACACACCACACACACCACACACACACCACACACACACCACACACACACCACACCACACTACACCACACACCACACCATACACACCACACACCACACCATACACACACACACCACACACACACACCACACACACACACACACCACACACACACACCACACACACCACACACACACACACCACACACACCACACACCACACCATACACACACACCACACACACCACACACACACCACACACACCACACACACCACACACACCACACACACATCACACACACACCACACACACCACACACACACCACACTACACCACACACACACCACACACACACCACACACACACCACACCACACACACACACCACACAAACATACACACACCACATACACACACACACACCACACCACACACACCACACACACACCACACACACACCACACACACACACACCACACACACACCACACACACACACTACACACACACTACACACACCACACACACACCACACAACACACACTACACACACACTACACACACCACACACACACCACACAACACACACACACCACACACACACCACACACACACACCACACACACCACACACACCACACACACCACACACCACACACACACACCACACACACACACACCACACACACACACCACACACACCACACACCCCACACACACCACACACACACTACAACACACACCACACACACCACACACACCACACACCACACACACCAGACACACACTACACCACACACCACACACACACCACACACACTACACCACACACACACTACACCACACACCACACCACACGGGTACAGACGATTGCCACTCACCATGGTAGTCAACAGAGGGTCGGGAAACTCTGCGGAGTTGCCAACTCCTGCAGAAGACAACAACAACAACAAACAACCAGGTCAGTTGCAGGTGGCATCAGCGCGGAGAGCGTGCGTGTGTGTGTCTGTGTGTATCTGTGTGTGTCTGTGTGTCTGTGTGTGTGTCTGTGAGTCTCTGTGTGTGTCTGTGAGTCTGTGTGTGTGTGTGTCTGTGAGTCTCTGTGTGTGTCTGTGAGTCTGTGTGTGTGTGTGTGTCTGTGAGTCTCTGTGTGTCTGTGAGTCTCTGTGTGTGTGTCTGTGAGTCTGTGTGTGTGTGTCTGTGAGTCTCTGTGTGTGTGTCTATGAGTCTCTGTGTGTGTCTGTGTGTGTCTGTGGTGTGTCTGTGTGTGTGTCTGTGTGTGTCTGTGAGTCTCTGTGTGTGTCTGTGAGTCTCTGTGTGTGTGTCTGTGTGTGTCTGTGAGTCTCTGTGTGTGTCTGTGAGTCTTTGTGTGTGTGTCTGTGCGTGTGTCTGTGCGTGTGTCTGTGTGTGTCTGTGAGTCTCTGTGTGTGTCTGTGAGTCTCTGTGTGTGTGTGTCTGTGTGGGTCTGTGAGTCTCTGTGTGTGTCTGTGTGTGTGTGCGTGTGTTTGTGGCTGTATGTGAATCTCTGTGTGTGTCTGTGAGTCTCTGTGTGTGTGTGTCTGTGTGTCTCTGTGTGTGTCTGTGAGTCTCTGTGTGTCTGTGAGTCTCTGTGTGTGTCTGTGGGTCTTTGTGTGGTGAGTCTGTGAGTCTCTGTGTGGTGAGTCTATGTATGTTGAACTTATTTCGCACTGTACATAGCCAACCGGGCCCTGCTAGAGGCTACACGGGGGACCTTTGTCTGTGTGTCTATAGGGCACTGCTGCTGCTACTCACAGCACTTGCCCCTACAGCCCTGCTAGAGGCTACACGGGGGACCTTTGTCTGTGTGTCTATAGGGCACTGCTGCTGCTACTCACAGCACTTGCCCCTACAGCCCTGCTAGAGGCTACACGGGGCACCTTTGTCTGTGTGTCTATAGGGCACTGCTGCTGCTACTCACAGCACTTGCCCCTACAGCCCTGCTAGAGGCTACACGGGGGACCTTTGTCTGTGTGTCTATAGGGCACTGCTGCTGCTACTCACAGCACTTGCCCCTACAGCCCTGCTAGAGGCTACACGGGGCACCTTTGTCTGTGTGTCTATAGGGCACTGCTGCTGCTACTCACAGCACTTGCCCCTACAGCCCTGCTAGAGGCTACCCGGGGCCCCCTTTGTCTCTGTGCCTACCGACGTCCGCCTCCGGCCAGGCGGCCATGACAGTGCCGCCCCTCTCAAGCTCCTCCCCCTCCCCATCGCCGTCAGTCGGCCCGTCGCTCGGTCCGGACCACCGCCTCCCTCTGCCGCCGCCGCCACCACCGCCACCACCGCCACCACCGCCACCACCGCCACCACCGCCACCACCGCCACCACCGCCACCACCGGCGGTACGGTCGTCGGCCGTGCCTGGGTAAGGGGCCAGGCGTCCGGTGGAGACGCCTCGGCGCAAGGTGCCGGACAGCTTGAGGTTGTGGAAGCGGTTGGACATGCGGCTCCACCAGAGCTGGACAAATACACAGACACGTGTCTCTCTCTCAGGGGGTTCACGGTGGCCGTGTCGGAGACGCTGAGGGCCTGGGTTCAAGCCCTGGGTCTGGGTGTCTCTCTCTCTCAGGGGGTTCACGATGGCTGTGTCAGAGACACTGAGAGCCTGGGTTCAAGCCCTGGGTCTGGGTGTCTCTCTCTCTCTCTCAGGGGGTTCATAATGGCAGTGTCGCAGACACTGAGAGTCTGGGTTCAAGCCCTGGGTCTGGGTGTCTCTCTCTCTCAGGGGGTTCATAATGGCCGTGTCAGAGACACTGAGAGCCTGGGTTCAAGCCCTGGGTCTGGGTGTCTCTCTCTCTCTCTCAGGGGGTTCACGATGGCCGTGTCAGAGACACTGAGAGCCTGGGTTCAAGCCCTGGGTCTGGGTGTCTCTCTCTCTCTCTCAGGGGGTTCACGATGGCTGTGTCAGAGACACTGAGAGTCTGGGTTCAAGCCCTGGGTCTGGGTGTCTCTCTCTCTCAGGGGGTTCACGATGGCCGTGTCAGAGACACTGAGAGTCTGGGTTCAAGCCCTGGGTCTGGGTGTCTCTGTGTGTGTGTGTCTCTCTGTGTGTGTCTGTGTCTCTCTCTGTGTGTCTGTGTGTCTGTGTCTCTCTCTGTGTGTCTCTCTCTGTGTGTCTCTCTCTGTGTGTCTCTCTCTGTGTGTGTCTCTCTGTGTGTGTCTGTGTCTCTCTCTGTGTGTCTGTGTGTCTGTGTCTCTGTGTGTCTCTCTCTGTGTGTCTCTCTCTCTGTGTATGTATCTCTCTGTGTGTCTCTCTGTGTGTGTCTGTGTGTCTGTGTCTCTCTCTCTGTGTCTCTCTCTGTGTGTCTCTCTGTCTCTCTCTGTGTGTCTCTCTCTGTGTGTCTCTCTCTGTGTGTGTCTCTCTCCCCGTGTCTCTCTCTGTCTCTCTCTCTCTCTGTGTCTCTCTCTCTCTGTCTCTCTCTCTCTGTGTGTGTCTCTCCCCGTGTGTCTCTCTCCCCGTGTCTCTATCTCTGTCTCTCTCTCTGTGTGTGTCTCTCTCTGTGTGTCTCTCTCTCTCTGTGTCTCTCTCCCCGTGTGTCTCTCTCCCCGTGTGTCTCTCTCCCCGTGTCTCTCTCTCTCTCTCTGTGTCTCTATCTCTGTCTCTCTCTCTGTCTCTCTCTCTCTCTCTGTGTGTCTCTCTCTCTCTGTGTCTCTCTCCCCGTGTGTCTCTCTCCCCGTGTCTGTGTCTCTCTCTCTCTCTCTGTGTCTCTATCTCTGTCTCTCTCTCTCTCTGTCTCTCTCTCTCTCTCTCTGTGTCTCTCTCTCTCTGTGTCTCTCTCCCCGTGTGTCTCTCTCCCCGTGTCTGTGTCTCTCTCTCTCTCTCCGCCACCTTGAGACCGCCGTGCCGGGGGCCTGCGTCTCCGTCCGGAGTCGTCTTGCCGTTGTTGCCGTCCCTGCTGCCGCCGCCGCTGCCGCGTGTCTCCCTCCGCGTGTCTCCCTCGCCGCTGCCGCGTGTCTCCCTCCGCGTGTCTCCCTCCCGCTGCCGCGTGTCTCCGCTGGCGCGGCGTGCGGGCGACGGCAACGGGGGCAGGAGGAGGCCGCGGGACTTGCGGCCCGCGGGGCAGCGGCCGGGGGCCTCCGGCCTACGCGTGGACACGGAGCCCAGGAAGCGAACCAACTCCGTGTCTGGGATGAGACACGCGGAGAGAGAGACACGGAGAGAGAGAGAGACACAGAGAGTGAGAGGCGCGGAGAGTGAGACACACACACAGTGAGACACACACACAGTGAGACACACACACAGTGAGACACACACACAGTGAGACACAGAGAGAGACACACAGAGACACAGAGAGAGACACACAGAGAGTGAGACACACAGAGAGAGAGACACACAGAGACACACAGAGAGTGAGACAGAGAGAGACACACAGAGAGTGAAACACAGAGAGTGAGACACACGGAGAGAGACACACAGAGAGTGAGACACACAGAGAGACACACAGAGAGAGACACACAGAGAGAGGGAGACACAGAGAGAGAGACACACACAGAGAGTGAGACACACAGAGTGAGACAGAGAGAGAGACACACAGAGAGAGACACACACACACAGACACACAGAGAGTGAGACACACAGAGAGTGAGACACACACAGTGAGACACACAGAGACACACAGAGAGACACACACAGAGAGTGAGACAGAGAGAGAGACACGTGGAGAGAGACACACAGAGTGAGACACACAGAGTGAGACAGAGAGAGAGACACGTGGAGAGAGACACACAGAGTGAGACACACAGAGAGTGAGACACACAGAGAGACACACACAGAGAGTGAGACACACAGAGAGAGAGAGACACAGAAAGAGACACAGAGAGAGTGACACACAGAGACACACAGAGTCACACAGAGAGACACACACAGAGAGAGAGACACACAGAGAGAGAGAGAGACACACAGAGAGAGACACACAGAGAGAGACACACAGTGAGACACACAGAGAGAGAGACACACAGAGAGTGAGACACACAGAGAGTGAGACACACAGACAGTGAGACACACACAGACAGAGACACACAGAGAGTGAGACACACACACAGTGACACACACACACAGTGAGACACACACACAGTGAGACACACACAGACAGAGACACACAGAGAGAGACACACACAGAGACACACACAGAGAGTGAGACACACAGAGAGAGACACACACAGAGAGACACACAGAGAGTGAGACACACACACAGTGAGACACACACAGACAGAGACACACAGAGAGAGACACACACAGAGAGACACACAGAGAGTGACACACACACACAGTGAGACACACAGAGAGTGAGACACACACAGACAGAGACACACAGAGAGAGACACACACAGAGACACACACAGACAGAGACACACAGAGAAACACATAGAGAGACACCCAGAGAGTGAGACACACAGAGAGTGAGACACACACAGACAGAGACACACAGAGAGAGACACACAGAGAGAGACACACACAGACAGTGAGACATACAGAGAGTGAGACACACAGAGAGAGACACACACAGACAGTGAGACACACAGACAGTGAGACACACAGAGAGAGACACACACAGACAGTGAGACACACAGAGAGTGAGACACACACACAGACAGAGACACAGAGAGAGAGACACACACAGAGACACACACAGAGAGAGAGACACACACAGAGAGACACACAGAGAGAGACACACACAGAGAGAGACACACAGAGACACACAGACAGTGAGACACACAGAGAGTGAGACACACAGAGAGTGAGACACACAGAGTGAGACACACAGAGACACACAGAGAGAGAGAGAGAGACACACACAGAGAGAGACACACACAGAGAGAGACACACAGAGACACACACAGAGACACACACAGAGACACACACAGTGAGAGACACACACAGAGACACACACAGAGACACACACAGAGTGATACACACACAGAGAGTGAGACACACACAGACAGAGACACACAGAGTGATACACACAGAGAGACACACAGAGAGTGAGACACACAGAGAGTGACACACAGACAGTGAGACACACAGAGAGAGAGACACACAGACAGTGAGACACACACACAGAGACACACACAGAGAGAGACACACAGAGAGTGACACACAGACAGTGAGACACACAGAGAGAGAGACACACAGACAGTGAGACACACACACAGAGACACACACAGAGAGAGACACACAGAGAGACACACACAGAGAGACACACACAGAGAGAGACACACAGAGAGTGAGACACACACAGATAGAGACACACAGAGAGAGACACACACAGAGACACACACAGAGAGAGAGACACACACAGAGACACACACAGAGAGAGACACACAGACAGAGACACACAGAGAGAGACACACAGAGAGTGAGACACACAGAGAGTGAGACACACACAGACAGAGACACACAGAGAGAGACACACAGAGAGAGACACACACAGAGACACACAGAGAGTGAGACACACACAGACAGAGACACACAGACAGAGACACACAGAGAGAGACACACAGAGAGAGAGACACACACACAGAGAGAGACACACACAGAGAGAGACACAGAGAGAGAGAGAGAGAGACACACACACAGTGAGACACACAGAGAGTGAGACACACACAGACAGAGACACACAGAGAGAGACACACACAGAGAGAGACACACACAGAGACACACACAGAGAGTGAGACACACAAAGACACACACAGAGAGAGACACACACAAAGACACACACAGAGAGAGACACACACAGAGAGTGAGACACACACAGAGACACACACACAGAGAGACACACACAGAGACACACACAGAGACACACACAGAGAGACACACAGAGAGTGAGACACACAGAGTGAGACACACACAGAGAGAGAGACACACACAGAGAGAGACACACACAGAGACACACACACAGAGACACACACAGAGACACACACAGACAGAGACACACAGACAGAGACACACAGACAGAGACACACAGACAGAGACACACACACAGAGACACACACAGAGAGACACACACACAGAGAGACACACACAGAGACACACACAGAGAGAGTGAGACACACAGAGTGATACACACACAGAGAGTGAGATACACACAGACAGAGACACACAGAGTGATACACACAGAGAGACACACAGAGAGTGAGACACACAGAGTGATACACACAGAGTGAGACACACACACAGAGAGAGACACACACAGAGACACACAGAGTGAGACACACACAGACAGAGACACACACAGAGAGACACACACAGAGACACACACAGAGAGAGTGAGAGTCCAAGAATCGCCCCTCCTCCTCCTCCTGTCTCCTCCCCCTCCCCCTCCCCCCCGTGCCCCCGCCAACCGTCGTGGCTGAGCAGGGTGACGAGGTTGAAGGCCGTGCAGCCGTTCCTCGCCCTGACGCTCACGTCAGCTCCACGCTGCACCAGCAGCCGCACCACGTCCGTGTGTCTGTCAACAACAACAACATTCACAACAACAACAACAACATTCACAACAACAACAACAACATTCACAACAACCACAACAACAACATTCACAACAACAACATTCACAACAACAACAACAACATTCACAACAACCACAACAACAACCACAACAACAACAACCACGTCCGTGTGTCTGTCAACAACAACAACAACATTCACAACAACAACATTCACAACAACAACAACAACAACATTCACAACAACAACAACAACCACAACAACAACAACCACGTCCGTGTGTCTGTCAACAACAACAACAACATTCACAACAACAACATTCACAACAACAACAACAACATTCACAACAACAACACCAACCACAACAACAACAACCACGTCCGTGTGTCTGTCAACAACAACAACATTCACAACAACAACATTCACAACAACAACAACATTCACAACAACAACAACCACAACAACAACAACCACGTCCGTGTGTCTGTCAACAACAACATTCACAACAACAACATTCACAACAACAACAACAACATTCACAACAACAACAACAACCACAACAACAACAACCACGTCCGTGTGTCTGTCAACAACAACAACAACATTCACAACAACAACATTCACAACAACAACAACAACATTCACAACAACAACACCAACCACAACAACAACAACCACGTCCGTGTGTCTGTCAACAACAACAACAACATTCACAACAACAACATTCACAACAACAACAACATTCACAACAACAACAACAACCACAACAACAACAACCACGTCCGTGTGTCTGTCAACAACAACAACAACAACATTCACAACAACAACATTCACAACAACAACAACAACAACATTCACAACAACAACAACAACAACCACGTCCGTGTGTCTGTCAACAACAACAACAACAACAACATTCACAACAACAACAACATTCACAACAACAACAACAACATTCACAACAACATTCACAACAACCACAACAACAACAACCACGTCCGTGTGTCTGTCAACAACAACAACATTCACAACAACAACAACAACAACATTCACAACAACAACATTCACAACAACAACAACAACATTCACAACAACAACAACAACCACCACCACGTCCGTGTGTCTGTCAACAACAACAACAACATTCACAACAACAACATTCACAACAACAACATTCACAACAACAACAACAACATTCACAACAACAACATTCACAACAACATTCACAACAACAACAACCACCACCACGTCCGTGTGTCTGTCAACAACAACAACATTCACAACAACAACATTCACAACAACAACAACATTCACAACAACAACATTCACAACAACATTCACAACAACAACATTCACAACAACATTCACAACAACAACAACCACCACCACCTCCGTGTGTCTGTCAACAACAACAACAACATTCACAACAACAACATTCACAACAACAACAACAACATTCACAACAACAACATTCACAACAACAACAACATTCACAACAACAACATTCACAACAACCACAACAACATTCACAACAACAACATTCACAACAACCACAACAACATTCACAACAACAACAACCACCACCACGTCCGTGTGTCTGTCAACAACAACAACAACAACCACAACAACAACATTCACAACAACAACAACCACCACCACGTCCGTGTGTCTGTCAACAACAACAACATTCACAACAACCACAACAACATTCACAACAACAACAACAACAACATTCACAACAACCACAACAACAACAACCACGTCCGTGTGTTTGTCAACAACAACAACAACCACAACAACATTCACAACAACAACAACCACCACCACGTCCGTGTGTCTGTCAACAACCACAACAACATTCACAACAACAACAACAACAACCACCACGTCCGTGTGTCTGTCAACAACAACAACCACAACATTCACAACAACATTCACAACAACATTCACAACAACAACAACCACAACAACAACAACCACGTCCGTGTGTCTGTCAACAACAACAACCACAACAACAACATTCACAACAACAACCACCACCACCACGTCCGTGTGTCTGTCAACAACAACATTCACAACAACAACATTCACAACAACAACAACATTCACAACAACAACATCATTCACAACAACAACAACCACCACGTCCGTGTGTCTGTCAACAACAACAACCACCACCACGTCCGCGTGTCTGTCAACAACATTCAACACAAAAACCACCCACACGCTCACCCCCTCTTACTTACCACGCTCACCCACACGCTCACTCACTCGCTCACTCACACCCACTCACTCACTCACCCTCACACTCACACCCACTCAACGACACACTCACCCCTCCACACACTCACCCACACACTTACTCACTGGCTCACTCACTCACCCCCACACACTCACTTAACCACACATTCACCCCTCCACACCCTCACCCACATGCTCACTCACCCACACACTCACCCACACGCTCACTCACACCCACTCACTCACCTACACGCTCACTCACACCCACTCACTCGCTCACTCACTCACCCCCACACACCCTCACACTCACACCCACTCAACCACACACTCACCCCTCCACACACTCACCCACACACTTACCCCTCCACACACTCACTCACTCGCTCACTCACTCACCCCCACACAACCTCACACCCACTCAACCACACACTCACCCCTCCACACACTCACCCAACAACCAACAACAACAACCGCCATTCGCCACTAAGTGGCGGTGACGTCACCACGACGCTTGTGCCAGGCTATGTGCACCCTGAGGCCACGTGAAGTGTCGAACGCCCGCTGGCAGGAGGTCACGGGGCAGACCCAGGTGCCACGGGTCGACTGACTGAGATGACTGGCTGATGCACCACCTGTGCCCCCTACTGTGCCAACCTGCTGTGCTTTAGCCACCCGGCGCTCCGCTCGTTGTTCTGAGCGTCGCTCCTCCGTCCTCCGTTGTTGTTGGAGGGCGACTGCCTCCAACTGCCCAGTAGCATCCTTCACGAGCCTCCTCCACAGAGGCCGATCTTGACACCGCTGGTACCAGTCATCGGCAAGTCCACTCAGCTCCACGTCCTCCTGTACCACATCACTCCATCTCTTCTCTAGCCCGTGCCGCGCCCGCTTAGCCCCCTCAATCCGGCCAAACAAAAGCTGTTTCGGCATGTGGTGGCTGGGCATGCGGGCTATATGACCCAGCCAACGCAGCCTTGCCTGCCGGAAGAGCTCACCGATGGGACCCTGCCCAGATCTTTCAAGGATTTGTGAGCTCCTCACACAATCCAGTCTGGTTAATCCCAGGATAGATCGTAGGCAGGCCAGCCTAAATGTTTCTAACCGGCGAAGATGTTCCATTAGGGGGGTCCACGTTTCGCAAGCGTAGAAAAGGGAGGGAATGACCGAGGCCGAGAAGACCTGAAGCTTAGTGCGGAGCGACAGACCAGGTAGCTTCCACACAGCGTTACGCAACCGATGAAAAGATATTGCCGCTTGCCTGATTCGGAGTGAGACCTCTGCTGTTAAACTGGAGCCAGTCATAAGCACACTGCCCAGGTAAGGGAAACTCTCCACTCTCTCCACAACTGCCCCATCACCGATTGGGAGTTGTGGGGGTGGAGTGTCCAATGGTACAAAATACCCAGGCAGGTGCTTAGTTTTGGTGGGGCTGATGGTAAGGCCCCACCTCTTAGTGACACGCTCCAGTCTCAGCAGCAGCGTCTCCAACTCCTCCTCTGAATAAGCAGCTATTACCAAATCATCAGCATACATAACGTGGTTGAGCAATAGGGAGCCATCCCTTGACCGCACCCGGGCATCGATTAGCCTCCCATTATATCTGTACCATATGGAGATTCCCCCGGTACAGCTATTGAAGGCTTCACGAACTACGTGGTCAAAATAGATGTTAAATAATGTGGGAGCCAGAGGACATCCCTGTCGCACCCCAAGGTGTACAGGGAATGGCTCTGACTCCCGGCCACGTAGTTTTACCCGGGCCCGCTCACCATCATGAAGGTCCTTAATGATCGTGAGCAGAGGGTCAGGTACTCCAAAAGCACGAAGAACGACCCAGAGCCCAGGCCTACTGATGGTATCATAGGCCTTGACCAGGTCAATAAACACTCACCCACACACTCACTCACCCACACACTCACTCACTCGCTCACTCACTCACCCTCACACTCACACCGACTCAACCACACACTCACCCCTCCACACCCTCACCCACATGCTCACTCACACCCACTCACCCACACGCTCACCCACACGCTCGTCCACACGCTTACCCACACGCTCACCCACACGCTCACTCACCCCCCCAAACGCTCACCCACACGCTCACCCACACGCTCACTCACCCCCCCAAACGCTCAACCACACGCTCACCCACACGCTCACTCACCCCCCCAAACGCTCACCCACACGCTCACTCACACTCACCCACACTCTCACCCACACGCTCACCCACACGCTCACACACATTCACCCACACGCTCACCCACACGCTCACCCACACGCTCACCCACACTCTCACCCACACGCAACAACAACAACCGCCATTCGCCACTAAGTGGCGGTGACGTCACCACGACGCTTGTGCCAGGCTATGTGCACCCTGAGGCCACGTGAAGTGTCGAACGCCCGCTGGCAGGAGGTCACGGGGCAGACCCAGGTGCCACGGGTCGACTGACTGAGATGATTAGCTGATGCACCACCTGTGCCCCCTACTGTGCCAACCTGCTGTGCTTTAGCCACCCGGCGCTCCGCTCGTTGTTCTGAGCGTCGCTCCTCCGCCCTCCGTTGTTGTTGGAGGGCGACTACCTCCAACTGCCCAGTAGCGTCCTTCACGAGCCTCCTCCACAGAGGCCGATCTTGACACCGCTGGTACCGGTCATCGGCAAGTCCACTCAGCTCCACGTCCTCCTGTACCACATCACTCCATCTCTTCTCTAGCCCGTGCCGCGCCCGCTTAGCCCACTCAATCCGGCCGAACAAAAGCTGTTTCGGCATGAGGTGGCTGGGCATGCGGGCCCCATGACCCAGCCATCGCAGCCTTCCCCGCCGGAGGAGCTCACCGATGGGACCTTGCCCAGATCTTTCAAGGATTTGTGAGCTCCTCACACAATCCAGTCTGGTTAAACCCAGGATGGATCGTAGGCAGGCCAGCCTAAATGTTTCTAACCGGCGAAGATGTTCCATTAGGGGGGTCCACGTTTCGCAAGCGTAGAGAAGGGAGGGAATGACCGTGGCCGAGAAGACCTGAAACTTAGTGCGGAGCGACAGACCAGGTAGCTTCCACACAGCGTTACGCAACCGATGAAAAGATATTGCCGCTCGACTGATTCGGAGTGAGACCTCTGCTGTTAAACTGGAGCTAGTCATAAGCACAATGCCCAGGTATGGGAAACTCTCCACTCTCTCCACAACTGCCCCATCACCGATTGGGAGTTGTGGGGGTGGAGTGTCCGATGGTACAAAATACCCAGACAGGTGCTTAGTTTTGGTGGGGTTGATGGTAAGGCCCCACCTCTTAGTGGCACGCTCCAGTCTCAGCAGCAGCGTCTCCAACTCCTCCGAATGTGCAGCTATTACCAAATCATCTGCATACATAACGTGGTTGAACAATATGGAGCCATCCCTTGACCGCACCCGGGCGTCGATCAGCCTCCCATTATATCTGTACCATATGGAGATTCCCCCGATACAGCTATTGAAGGCTTCACGAACTACGTGGTCAAAATAGATGTTAAATAATGTGGGAGCCAGAGGACATCCCTGTCGCACCCCAAGGTTAACAGGGAATGGCTCTGACTCCCAGCCACGTAGTTTTACCCGGGCCCGCTCACCATCATGAAGGTCCTTAATGATCGTGAGCAGAGGGTCAGGTACTCCAAAAGCACGAAGAACAACCCAGAGCCCAGGCCTACTGATGGTATCATAGGCCTTGACCAAGTCAATAAAGCAGAGATGTAGGTCTTGTTAGAATTCCCTACACCTCTGCTATAGCAGACGGACAGAAAATATGGCATCTGTGCAGGACCGCCCTTTCCTGAAACCGCATTGGGGCTCCGCAAGCCTCTCCTCAGCGTGCCTAGCAAGGCGATGTTGAATAATCCATGCCAGGACCTTTCCGGGCACACTAAGGAGTGAGATGCCCCTGTAGTTGTTACAGTCTGTGCGGTCCCCCTTCTTAAAAAGGGGGACCACCAGGGCATCCTTCCAATCCTGCGGAACCCGTCCAGTGGTCCAGACTGTTATGATGTCATATAGGGCAGTCTGTGCACTAACGCCGCCCTCCCTCAGCATTTCGCTTGGGAGATCATCTCTGCCCGCTGCCTTTCCTGGTCTCAGACTCCAGATCGCTTTCAATACTTCCTCAACAGATGGCACCTCAGCCAGCCACTCATAGGGGGTGACTTCTTCCAATATTTGAGGCACCGCAGCCTCAGCAGGGTCATCCTCACTTTGTGCCACGATGTTTTCCTGGCTGAGGGATTTTCCCTCCCCCAGGACCTCACAGAAATGCTCAGCAAATCTGAAAACATGTTCCTGGGGGTCGGAGATTGGGTCACCGTTTTTTCCCCTAATGATGGTAATAGGTGTGGCGCTGCAGGTTACTTTTTTGATGGAGTTAATTAGAGATTTGTGATCACGGGCCACTGAGGCAGACTCCATCTCCTCAGCAACCCGCGACCACCACCCATCCTTGCAGCGCCTCACGGCTCTCCGAACCTCCGAGCGAAGGCTGCGGTAAGCCTCCTCATTCTCTGACGTGGGATTCTGTAGCCGATGACAGTGGGCCTGTCGCTTTTTCTCAACCATCCTGAACACCTCCTCTGTCAGCCAGGGTCTCTGGCGAGGTCTGGACTGCGTACCCAAAGCAGCCATTGCAGCTGCATGAGTCACAGTCCTAAACCTCGCCCATTTACCCTCGACATCAGGAGGAGTCGGGGACGATGCCAATCCCAGCCGCAAGCGATGATGAAATTCTCGCTTGCAACTTTCATCAGATAACTGAGACCAGGCCACTTTAGGTTGGAATGGGGTCCTGGGTGTACACCCACCACCGGAGTGGAAGAATGGCAGGCACATCTTACAGATGACTAGTCGATGGTCAGAGAGCAGATCAGCTCCACGGTAGGTCCTGGTGTCAAGGACATGGGCTCGCATCCGCTGGTCCGTCACTATGTAGTCCAGCAGATGTTCTTGCTTGGACCCGGCATGCATCCATGATGTTGTGTGAATGCGCCGATGCCGGAACAGTGTGTTGGTAATTACAAGCCCATGGGCTGCACAAAAATCTAGCAGCCTCCTACCGTTGTTATTGAGCTGATCTGGACCATGCCCTCCAATCACTCCAGACCAGGTGCCAGTATCGTGACCAACTCGGGCATTGAAGTCACCCAACATGATGACTATCCCGAGGGGCCACTTTAGACAGCACCTGTGACAGGAGGTCATAAAAGGCATCTGACTCATCGGCTTTGCCTGCATCCCTCCACGGATGTTCATCTTCGGTGGGGGCATAAGTAACCACGACCACCATTCCTCGCCTCCGGTTGATGGGAAGGCGAGCCCAAAGTAGCCTGGGGCTTACAGCTTCCCACACCTCACCGCCACGCTCCCACGCCCCCTTCATTCTTTTGTTCAAAAGAAGAGCCACACCCTGTTGTATGGCAGTCTGCTGCCCCGAGTAGAGGACTGTCCACCCCTCATGGTGGCAGGAGCCAGAGCCGGTCCACCGGACCTCCTGAATGCCACATAGATCCAGGCGGTACCGGTCCAGCTCCCGACAGAGGAGTGGCAGCCTCTCCTCCGCAGTGAGTATTCGAAGATTCCACGTGGCCACCCGAAGTGGCTTTTCGTTGTTTCTGGAGGAGCCCTGAGGGTAGATATTCAATCTCCTGGCTCCGCCAATTGGGGTTTGGCCAGGAGACGTCATAGACGCCTGGCCCCCCGGGGCCTCCGACACAAGCTTATTAGTTACATATTTCAGTTTAACTCGTGGTTTAGTGGTAATAAATTGAAGGTGAAGGGGTTACCAGCCCCTCGCACCCGTCCAGAGCCCCCGTTTAGCTCCTGTGGTGGACACATATGCCATGAGGGGAGGAGCCAATCAAAATTGGACCTCCCCCCACAGCACTGTCCACGACAGAGTTGCCCGTCCGGCACCGCAAGGAGGTAGCGGGTTGTTTTGCCACCCACACTCAACCACACTCTCACCCACATGCTCGCCCACGTGCTCACCCACACGCTCACTCACACGCTCACCCACACGCTCACCCCACCCCCACGTGCTCACCCACGCGCTCACCCCCACGTGCTCACCCCCACGTGCTCACCCCCACGTGCTCACCCCCACGTGCTCACCCCCCACGTGCTCACCCCCCACGTGCTCACCCCCACGTGCTCACCCCACCCCCCACGTGCTCACCCCCACGTGCTCACCCCCAAGTGCTCACCCCCACGTGCCCACCCCCACGTGCTCACCCCCACGTGCTCACCCATCCCCACGTGCTCACCCCCACGTGCCCACCCCCACGTGCTCACCCCCACGTGCTCACCCCACCCCCACGTGCTCACCCCCACGTGCTCACCCCCACGTGCTCACCCCCCACGTGCTCACCCCCCACGTGCTCACCCCACCCCCACGTGCTCACCCCCACGTGCTCACCCCCACGTGCTCACCCCCACGTGCTCACCCCCACGTGCTCACCCCCACGTGCTCACCCCCCACGTGCTCACCCACCCCCCACGTGCTCACCCCCACGTGCTCACCCACCCCCCACGTGCTCACCCGTGATAGGCTGCCTGCATGAGTGCCGTCCACCCGTTGGTGTGGTCCCGGTGGTCGAGCAGGGCCGGAGCGGCGTCCACGAGGGCCTCCACCAGGCCCACGTCACCCAGCACGGCCGCCAGAATCAGGGGGCTGGCGCCGTCCTGGCCCAGCCGCGAAGCCTGGGACCTTGCCGAGCCGCCGGCACCACCACCAACACCGGCACCACCACCAACACCGGCAACACCAACACCGGCAACACCAACACCACCGCCAACACCAACACCAACACCGCCAACACCGCCGGCACCACCGCCAACACCGCCAACACCACTGCCAACACCACCACCACCGGCAACACCGCCAACACCACCGCCGGCAACACCGCCGGCACCACCGGCACCACCGCCACCGCCCTCCGCTTCTTCATCACCCTCCACCAGGAGGCGACGCGCCAGAGCCACGTCACCTTTGGGGGGGGGTGGGGGGGAGGGGGGGTGGAGGGGGTTAGAGAGGAGGAGGTGAAGGGGGAGTGGAGGGGGGAGTGGAGGGGGAGTGGAGGAGGAGGTGAAGGAGGTGAAGGGGGAGGAGGTGAAGGAGGAGGTGAAGGAGGAGGTGAAGGGGGAGGAGGTGAAGGAGGAGAAGGAGGAGGTGAAGGAGGAGGTGAAGGAGGAGGTGAAGGAGGAGGGGGGGGGAGGAGGAGGTGAAGGGGGAGGAGGTGAAGGAGGAGGTGAAGGAGGAGGTGAAGGAGGGGAGGAGGAGGGGGAGGGGAGGGAGGTTCAGAGTGGCCGTGTCCCCGCTTTGTGCACCTGTGAGGCTCACTGACACGCTGAGCTCGAGCCCGAGGTCTGGGTCACACTCTAACACTCACATTCACACTCACTCACACTCTCACACTCTCACACTCACTAACACTCACATTCACACTCACACTCTCACTCTCTAACACACACTAACACTCTCTCTCTCTCACACTCTCTCTCTCTCACACTCTCTCTAACACTCACACTCTCTCTCTCTCTAACACTCTCTCTCTCACACTCTCACTCTCTAACACTCACACTCTCTAACACTCTCTCTCACACTCTCTCTCTCTCACACTCACTCTCTCTCTCTCTAACACTCTCACTCTCTAACTCTCACACTCTCTCTCTCACACTCACACACACTCTCTCACTCACACTCACACTCTCTCACTCACACTCTCTCTCTAACACTCTCACTCTCACACACACTCTCTCACACTCACTCACTCACACTCTCTAACACTCACACTCTCTCACACTCACTCTCACACTCACACTCTCTCTCTCACTCTCTCACACTCTCTCTCACACTCTCTCACACTCACTCTCACACTCACACTCTCTCACACTCACACTCTCACACTCTCTCTCACTCTCTCTCTCTCTCACTCTCTCACACTCTCTCTCACACTCTCTCACACTCACTCTCACACTCACACTCTCTCTCTCACTCTCTCACACTCTCTCACACTCTCACTCACACTCTCTCTCTCACTCTCTCTCACTCTCTCACACTCTCTCTCACACTCTCTCTCACACTCTCTCTAACACTCTCTCTCACACTCTCTCTCACACTCTCTCTCACACTCTCACTCACACTCTCTCTCCCACTCTCTCTCTGTCCGTCTCTCTCTCCGTCTCTCTCTGCTTACCGAGCTTGAGGGCATAGAAAATGTCCTTCTTTTTCTGTCCGTCATCTGCACATAGACAGAGGGACACAAGGACGCACACACAGAGACACGGGGAGACACGGCGAGACGCGGGGAGACGCGGGGAGACGCGGGGAGACGCAGGGAGACACGGGGAGACGCGGGGAGACACGGGGAGAAGCACAGAGACACGGGGGACAGAGGGACACATAGACACGGGGAGACAAAAACACAGCGGTTAGAATACACGGCACCAACTCAACTATCACGCAAATTCCTTACACGGCTAACAGGGGGCCTTCATAGCGGCCGTGTCAGAGAGACGCTGAGGGCCTGGGTTCAAGCCCTGGGTCTGGGTGTCTCTCTCTCAGGGGGTTCACGATGGCCGTGTCAGAGACACTGAGAGTCTGGGTTCGAGCCCTGGGTCTGGGTGTCTCTCTCCAACTCAGGGGGTTCACGATGGCCGTGTCAGAGACACTGAGAGCCTGGGTTCAAGCCCTGGGTCTGGGTGTCTCTCTCAGGGGGTTCACAATGGCCGTGTCAGAGACACTGAGAGCCTGGGTTCAAGCCCTGGGTCTGGGTGTCTCTCTCTCAGGGGGTTCACGATGGCCGTGTCAGAGACGCTGAGAGTCTGGGTTCAAGCCCTGGGTCTGGGTGTCTCTCTCTCTCAGGGGGTTCACGATGGCCGTGTCAGAGACGCTGAGGGCCTGGGTTCAAGCCCTGGGTCTGGGTGTCTCTCTCTCAGGGGGTTCACGATGGCCGTGTCAGAGACGCTGAGAGTCTGGGTTCAAGCCCTGGGTCTGGGTGTCTCTCTCTCTCAGGGGGTTCACGATGGCCGTGTCGGAGACACTGAGAGCCTAGGTTCGAGCCCTGGGTCTGGGTGTCTCTCTCTCTCTCAGGGGGGTTCATAATGGCCGTGTCAGAGACACTGAGAGTCTGGGTTCAAGCCCTGGGTCTGGGTGTCTCTCTCTCAGGGGGTTCACGATGGCCGTGTCAGAGACACTGAGAGTCTGGGTTCAAGCCCTGGGTCTGGGTGTCTCTCTCTCAGGGGGTTCACGATGGCCGTGTCAGAGACACTGAGAGCCTGGGTTCAAGCCCTGGGTCTGGGTGTCTCTCTCTCTCAGGGGGTTCACGATGGCCGTGTCAGAGACACTGAGAGCCTGGGTTCAAGCCCTGGGTCTGGGTGTCTCTCTCTCAGGGGGTTCACGATGGCCGTGTCAGAGACACTGAGGGCCTGGGTTCAAGCCCTGGGTCTGGGTGTCTCTCTCTCAGGGGGTTCACGATGGCCGTGTCAGAGACACTGAGAGCCTGGGTTCAAGCCCTGGGTCTGGGTGTCTCTCTCTCTCAGGGGGTTCACGATGGCCGTGTCAGAGACACTGAGAGCCTGGGTTCAAGCCCTGGGTCTGGGTGTCTCTCTCTCTCAGGGGGTTCACGATGGCTGTGTCAGAGACGCTGAGAGCCTGGGTTCAAGCCCTGGGTCTGGGTGTCTCTCTTTCTCTCAGGGGGTTCAAGATATACTTCCTTGCCCTGTCAGAGACACTGAGAGTCTGGGTTCAAGCCCTGGGTCTGGGTGTCTCTCAGGGGGTTCACGAGGGCCGTGTCAGAGACACTGAGAGTCTGGGTTCAAGCCCTGGGTCTGGGTGTCTCTCTCTCTCTCTCAGGGGGTTCAAGATACGCTGAGGGCCTGGGTTCAAGCCCTGGGTCTGGGTGTCTCTCTCTCTCTCAGGGGGTTCAAGATGGCCGTGTCAGAGACGCTGAGGGCCTGGGTTCAAGCCCTGGGTCTGGGTGTCTCTCTCTCGCAGGGGGTTCACGATGGCTGTGTCAGAGACACTGAGAGTCTGGGTTCAAGCCCCTGGGTTCTAGGTGTCTCTCTCTCAGGGGGTTCACGATGGTCGTGTCAGAGACACTGAGAGTCTGGGTTCAAGCCCTGGGTCTGGGTGTCTCTCTCTCTCAGGGGGTTCACGATGGCCGTGTCAGAGACACTGAGAGTCTGGGTTCAAGCCCTGGGTCTGGGTGTCTCTCTCTCTCAGGGGGTTCACGATGGCCGTGTCAGAGTCACTGAGAGTCTGGGTTCAAGCCCTGGGTCTGGGTGTCTCTCTCTCTCAGGGGGTTCACGATGGCCGTGTCAGAGACACTGAGAGTCTGGGTTCAAGCCCTGGGTCTGGGTGTCTCTCTCTCTCTCAGGGGGTTCACGATGGCCGTGTCAGAGACGCTGAGGCCTGGGTTCAAGCCCTGGGTCTGGGTGTCTCTCTCTCTCTCAGGGGGTTCACGATGGCCGTGTCAGAGACACTGAGAGCCTGGGTTCAAGCCCTGGGTCTGGGTGTCTCTCTCTCTCAGGGGGTTCACGATGGCCGTGTCAGAGACACTGAGAGCCTGGGTTCAAGCCCTGGGTCTGGGTGTCTCTCTCTCTCAGGGGGTTCACGATGGCCGTGTCAGAGACACTGAGAGTCTGGGTTCAAGCCCTGGGTCTGGGTGTCTCTCTCTCAGGGGGTTCACGATGGCCGTGTCAGAGACACTGAGAGCCTGGGTTCAAGCCCTGGGTCTGGGTGTCTCTCTCTCTCAGGGGTTCACGATGGCCGTGTCAGAGACACTGAGAGTCTGGGTTTCAAGCCCTGGGTCTGGGTGTCTCTCTCTCTCTCAGGGGGTTCACGATGGCCGTGTCAGAGACGCTGAGGGCCTGGGTTCAAGCCCTGGGTCTGGGTGTCTCTCTCTCTCTCAGGGGGTTCACGATGGCCGTGTCAGAGACACTGAGAGCCTTGGGTTCAAGCCCTGGGTCTGGGTGTCTCTCTCTCTCAGGGGGTTCACGATGGCCGTGTCAGAGACACTGAGAGCCTGGGTTCAAGCCCTGGGTCTGGGTGTCTCTCTCTCTCAGGGGGTTCACGATGGCCGTGTCAGAGACACTGAGAGTCTGGGTTCAAGCCCTGGGTCTGGGTGTCTCTCTCTCAGGGGGTTCACGATGGCCGTGTCAGAGACACTGAGAGCCTGGGTTCAAGCCCTGGGTCTGGGTGTCTCTCTCTCTCAGTGGTGTTCACGATGGCCGTGTCAGAGACACTGAGAGCCTGGGTTCAAGCCCTGGGTCTGGGTGTCTCTCTCTCTCAGGGGGTTCACGATGGCCGTGTCAGAGACACTGAGAGTCTGGGTTCAAGCCCTGGGTCTGGGTGTCTCTCTCAGGGGGTTCACGATGGCCGTGTCAGAGAAACTGAGAGTCTGGGTTCAAGCCCTGGGTCTGGGTGTCTCTCTCTCTCAGGGGGTTCACGATGGCCCGTGTCAGAGACACTGAGAGCCTGGGTTCAAGCCCTGGGTCTGGGTGTCTCTCTCTCTCTCTCTCTCAGGGGTTCACGATGGCCGTGTCAGAGACACTGAGAGTCTGGGTTCAAGCCCTGGGTCTGGGTGTCTCTCTCTCTCTCTCTCAGGGGGTGTTCACGATGGCCGTGTCAGAGACACTGAGAGCCTGGGTTCAAGCCCTGGGTCTGGGTGTCTCTCTCTCTCTCTCAGGGGGTTCACGATGGCCGTGTCAGAGACACTGAGAGTCTGGGTTCAAGTCCTGGGTCTGGGTGTCCTCTCCCTCTCAGCGTGTCCACGTGACGCGGGCGTACGTCCGACGCGTCCGCGTCCTACCGGGCCGTGCCGTGGTGCGGCCCTCCAGCCAGCGCCTGCGCCTGGGCGCGTCCCAGCGCCGACGCCACGGCGAGGGCCGTGCGGCCGCGACGTCGGCGCGGTCCGGCTCGGCCCCCCGCGCACCGGCAGCTGGGCCACCGCCACGTTCGCCCGAGGCGGCCGCCAGTAGCAGCGGAGTCCAGCCGGTCACGGAAACCGCCTCGTCCACCTGGGCGGGGGGGGGGGGGGGGGTGGGGGGGGGAGGGGAGCGGGGGTGGGGGTGAGGGGGGTGAGGGGAGGGGGCAAACGGGGGGGGGGGGGATAGGGCCACTCCACACCATTCACACATTCACCAACTCACAATTCACTCACACATTCACTCACCCACTCACCCACTCACCCACTCACTCATTCACTCACTCATTCACTCACCCACTCACTCACCCACTAATTCACTCATTCACTCACTCACCCATTCACTCACACATTCACCAACTCACCCACCCGTTCACTCACCCCATTCACTCACTCACCCACTCACTCACACATTCACCAACTCACCCACCGTTCACTCACTCACACATTCACTCACTCACACATTCACTCACCCACCCATTCACACATTCACCAACTCACACATTCACTCACTCACACATTTCACTCACCCACTCACCCACTCACTCATTCACTCACTCATTCACTCACCCACTCACTCACCCACTAATTCACTCATTCACCCATCCACTCACTCACTCACACATTCACCAACTCACCCACCCGTTCACACATTCACCAACTCACCCACCCGTTCACTCACTCATACATTCACTCACTCACCCATTCACTCACACATTCACCAACTCACCCAACCGTTCACTCACCCACACATTCACCCACTCATACATTCACTCACCCACCCATTCACACATTCACCAACTCACTCACACATTCACCAACTCACCCACCCGTTCACTCACTCACACATTCACTCACTCACACATTCGCTCACCCACTCACTCACACATTCACTCACCCACCCATTCACCCATTCACCCACTCACTGACACATTCACTCAGCCACTCACTCATACATTCACTCACCCACCGATTCACACATTCACCAACTCACCCACCCATTCACTCACCCACTCACTCACACATTCACTCACCCACCCATTCACACATTCACCAACTCACCCACCCGTTCACTTACCCACCCATTCACTCACCCACCCATTCACTCACCCACTCACTCACACATTCACTCACCCACGATTCACTCACCCACCCATTCACTCACACATTCACTCACCCACCCATTCACTCACACATTCACTCACCCATTCACTCACCCACCCATTCACTCACCCACCCATTCACTCACCCACCCACCCACCCATTCACCCACTCACTGACACATTCACTCACTCACTCACCCACCCATTCACTCACCCACCCATTCACTCACCCACCCATTCACTCACCCACCCATTCACTCACCCACCCATTCACTCACACATTCACTCACCCACCCATTCACTCACCCACCCTTCACTCACCCACCCATTCACTCACCCACCCATTCACTCACCCACCCACCCATTCACCCACTCACTCATTCACCAAGTCACTCACTCACCCATTCCACTCACTCATTCACCAACTCACTCACCCACCCACTCACACCACCACCCACTCACTGACACATTCACCAACTCACTCACTCACCCATTCCACTCACTCATTCACCAACTCACTCACCCACCCACTCACACCACCACCCACTCACTGACACATTCACTCACTCACTCACCCATTCCACTCACTCATTCACCAACTCACTCACCCACCCACTCACACCACCACCCACTCACCCCCCCACCCTCCCCACCCTCTCTCCCCCCCCCCACCATCTCACCTCTGCCCCCCAGTCCAGCAGCACCCTGATGACAGCGTCGTGCCTCCCGTAGGCCGCTAGAGCCAGGGGCGGCGGAGCCGTCTCCTCCTCGCAGCTCCACCCAGCACCACCACCACCACCACCGCCACCACCACCACCACCACCACCGCCACCACCACCACCACCACCACCGCCACCACCGCCACCACCACCACCACCACCACCGCCACCACCACCACCACCACCCACCACTACCACCACCGCCACTACCGCCACCCACC